>NC_091128.1:170663743-170743743 GCF_040183065.1 Periplaneta americana
TATGTTATATAGCCTAAACATGTGTCCGGAAACACTTTATTTCCGTGTTGAGATCATTTTCTACAACAAGTCCTCTCCCAGTTTACAAACAAGAGCTTGTTTACAAACAGCTTGTAATCTGTAGTAGTGTTTATGTCTGATTAGTGCTAGTGGGGTCGTGACGTAATTCTTAGGTTCACCACCAATGTTGATTTGCAACTGTACGTACAAAGGTCGTGCGACTCACTTCATTGCTTGACTAAGTCGGTTGTAAATGAAAGGTTCCGTGACAGATGGATAGGGAGAGGTGGACCAATTTCTTGGCCTCCAAGCTCTCCGGATCTAAATCCACTAGACCTTTACTTACGGGGGCATTTGAAAACTCTTGTTTATGAAACCCGGTGCAAAATGTAGAGACTCTTCACGCCCGTATTGTGGAAGGCTGTGAAACAATACATTCTCCAGGGATACACCAGCGTCTCCGGGATGCAATGCGACGGCGGGTTGATGCACGTTAATGGAGAACATTTTGAACATTTCTTGTAACGCAGAGTTTCATGTGGTGTTTCCCATGATATGTACGCAAAGTTGTAAAAAATGAGCTCTAACACGGAAATGAAGCGTTTTCGGACTCATGTTTATATAACATATTTTCATCCTGTACATGTCAGAAATATTTCCCTAAGGTTTTGACATATCTTTTTGTTACCCCCTGTACGGTGGATATACTAACTGATATGGCAACTAGATAGCAGAGGTTAAACAGACTGGCCGATAAATGGCAGCTATCCTATATATCAAAACTATGTGCCGCTCGAAACAGATAGTCGATAGTCGCGATAGTCGATACATTTTTTTTACGTATTTATCACAATAACTGTTACAAATTACGACGTTCTTGTAAACTCTTTGAAACTATACATTAGGATGCAAATTGAACTGCAGAGATTCAAGTTGTTATGAAGAATAATGTAATTTTAGTTAAAAATTGAGAGAAAAAAATTCTGTACAGGGCAACTAAGGCATTAAGAAGACATTTTTAGCTTCAGAATACTCACCAAAATTAAAGAAAGTATATTTCTGAATAGCTCATTCTCTATTTGTAACATTCTTTTACCCTTAAAACTGAAGAAAGAAGGTATTTTTAACAACTTCAAATTAGTGTAACTCTGAAAATATTGAGAATAGGACATATGTTTATATGGCAGTTTTTACTCAAAATGTCTTAAGAAATAAGTTCCATAAGTGGCGGTAACTCCTCGGGAATCACTCTGTATGTATATGTCTCTCTCTCTCTCTCTCTCTCTCTATATATATATATATATATATATATATATATGTATATATATGTGGGTCATTTGCAGAATTTGTATAACAAATGATGTCCATCAATTCTTACCCTTCCCATTATTGCATTTATAACGATAGAGTTATAAATTCCTAACAGTGAGTAGTTTCAATACTAATGTAGTAAACGTCACAAGAATTATTTCCTTCGTGTGAAATATTTCACGAGAATAAAATAAAATTCTCATAGTAACAGCTAAAATGCTGTGTCCATACTAGTTAAGTTTTTAAAATGGGGCATGATTATGTCCAGATAAAAGTTTGTTTAATAATGTAATTGAGAAAAAATTAAAAGAAACATTTGATATTATCAAAACTTATTCATTTATGTCTGAGTTTATATTTCCTTAAATATTATTGCATAATTACTTTAGTCCAGTAAGTCAGTCAGGTCTGTTACACCATTCTGTTCCTATGGATACACAGTTGAAAAAGAAAGCCCACAGATGTCAGCACAAGCCAAGATGATGCACAAAGAGTCATTTTGATTGTACTGCTATGTTCACTCATTTTGATTTGGCGAGATTGTGTGTCATACTCTTGCTTTATGTTTTAGTCTAAGCGTGCATTTTTACTCTGTCAGATCTGTTTGTGTTGTGTTTTCCACAAATAACAACATATAAAGTCAAGATCAAGAGGACATAATAGTGCACGTGTGCAGTAGTTAAGTTGCTATTTTAAAGATTTTTAAACAAAAAAATTTTAGATTAGCACATGCTTATGTTTGATTTTTCATGTCTGTTACCTATCAGATCTGTTACTCCATGTCATGTCTGTTACATCATTCAAAACAGTTCTGTAAAGCAAGGTGAGTGTACAGTGGTTGATTACTATGGCAGAGACATTGCACCATATTAATACAGGGACATCATTTTATTTTTACTTCAATTTTTATTGTACCTGAGTTTTTTAATGTACTTCACTCCCACACCTTCTACTAATGAAGTTTAACCGTCCTGCACACAGATCCAAGACCGCATATACAGTCATAGTAGCCTTACGGTCATAGTAAACAGTACGTTTCAAAAATATGTTCGCGTTTTCCAGTGACGAAGGAGCTTTCAATATTGAATCATTTTCGTACATTTGCCTACGTCGCATCCTGGTTTCCCTCACCTGCTTCTATTCGCCTCTCTGTAAAGGCTAGTGGCTGGGCTGTCTTAGCTCTTTTCTGAAAACATTAATTTCTGTTAGGAATTGGACGTCTACGTAATATTATACCCATACAATTGTTTAAAATAACTTAAATAAAAGGGCCTCGTTAAGTAATTAACTGTCACGTGATTTCCTCCCTTTCTACGACGCTGCGACGTAACCCCTTGGACGGACAGTAGATAGCATGTCTGAGTAATTTTATCTTTTCGGATCGGGCAGAAGTGAAGATTGAATTTACAGTACGTAAGTAATTCTTTTATAGAGTAGGTACAGAATTATTTCAACATGAGTTGCTGATACGAAGTACGAACCTGGTAATTGGAATTACGTACAATAGTCTATAGTGCGATAATATACAAATTAGAACTGAAGCCTGTATCGAAATTAATGGCTACCATTTTGAAAAATGTGTTTAAATATTTATATTATGATTATTTTTCAATTTAACTTCATTCTCTATATTGTACGCTAATGTGCTGTAGGCAGTATAATATACACTGCATAATGACTACGTCCGCATGGATAGCTCAGTTCGTGAGTAAAAACACTCATTGTTAATACTGTACTGTATTTTGATTAAACAAAAACCTAATGAAAATTATCAAACTCAAAATCGCGATATTTCCTAGTTTACGTAAATGGATGAACTACTTTTCTTCCCTCCTATACCTAGTAAAGTGATTTGTTTGTATTTTACGCCAGTATCATCGAACTCCAATCGTGGAAGGGTGTAGTAAACTCTGTTTTCGGTTCTCAATCCGAAGGTATAGCCAGGTTAATATTAGAAATGTTAGTAAAAATAAAATGATGTCCCTGTACATGCAGAATATGCACTAAATAGTACTTTAATTTTGACGTTCTCAATAGTCCATTTGTTATACAAATTTTGCAAATGACCCATACGAGAGACGAATGTAAAGGAACGATAGGGATAAGTTCCAACTCATGAAACTAATAAAATTGTCTCACTGCAAACTATCAGAGAGTGAAATGCTATTGATAATTTTACGTTCCATTTAATATCGGTACGTTTGTGGTAGCTACCTAAAATTCACGAAGCGTCTCGTTAAGTGGACCGACAATGGTCATTGGCGCCAGTACTGCATTGCAAGCAAGCACAGTTTCCCTAATACATCTAAAAATAAAATTACACGAAATGATTCGCCTTCACGGAAATATTTCGGACAGCGGAGTTGGAACTGGTTCACCGAAGAGAAAGTATGTGGAGCACGCGCGGGGCGTATTGTTCCCGTGATCTAAATACTCGGCTCGGAAGTGCAGAGTGACTCTGGTATGTGAACCCAATTACAACATTCTGGCCTGGGGTCGCGAATATTTGTGGATTCAGTGAGGCGATATCATTTCTTCGTTGGCCGCGACTCCAAAATGCGGTGATTTATACCGCGCCACGCGGGGTGTCCACCCTCGCCTCCTCGCAACCAACGCGCCGCTCTCTGTAACGAAGTGCCGGCCGGCCGGCCACAAATTAACGTCATCCCGGATGCTGGGCCACGGAGGAATTGGCATTAATAATCCGCGGGAGGGTCCCTGCTCGAGCGATGAGTGGACACTGGAGCGACTCCAATTCGCACACGAATCACTTCTACCAGCTTCTCCGCATCTCCTTTTCCACCTTCTTCACGTTGTAACTACCAAACGCCTTCAACTCTACTGTGTTCCTAACTTATCACTAGGGCTAGGATTTTCATGATTTAGCGTATTTTTTGTCAGGTCAGTGAGTTGCTGAAGAATACATATATCCATTACTTCATTACAGTAGAACCTCTGTTGCTGAAGAATACATAAATCCATTACTTAATTACAGTAGAACCTCTGTTGCTGAAGAATACATAAATCCATTACTTAATTACAGTAGAACCTCTGTTGCTGAAGAATACATAAATCCATTACTTAATTACAGTAGAACCTCTGTTGCTGAAGAATACATAAATCCATTACTTAATTACAGTAGAACCTCTGTTGCTGAAGAATACATAAATCCATTACTTAATTACAGTAGAACCTCTGTTATCCGTGGTAATGAAGGGGGTGGCTGAACGGTTAATCGAAAAAATCGGATAATCCGTACAATGAAATACTTTCGTAAGTTTAGTGAATAATACATTTTGGTAAATTCCTCTATGGCCTTATATTTAACACGCTAGTTAGTGGATCACAAATTCACTAATTTAAGTCTCATTGTCAACGACGGGTTTTGAAGGGCAAGAAAGCTTCTTGTAATGACTGCCTGTGGAAAGTGAAGGTCTCGTGTTGTAGATTTACATACTTTATACACTACAAACTTGTATTCTGTTGCGACATGAGCCACAGTTTCTCTTTCCCCAAACCATTCAATTATTTACACAATTTTTCCCCCGATACTTAGCACAACAAGATTTCTTTTGAACTTGTAGAAGACATTTTATACAGAAGTTATACAGTACGATAATTCGAACAGTGGACCATACTGTGTAATGGAAAAGGCTTGTAATAACATTATCCAGAAAAGATAACGTGCTAATACAATGTACAGTACTTTATATATTTCTGCAGAAAGAAGCGAGAGAAAACAGATGGATAATCCACCAATCAGTTAATAGGGTGACGGATAATCGGGGTTCTACTGTACTTATGTCTTTTAGAGAATCCGGAGGTTCATTGCTGCCCTAACCTAAGCCCGCCATCAGTTCCTCTCCTGTGCAAGATTATTTTAGTCTCTACAATCATATCCCACCTCCCTCAAATCCATTTTAATATTGTTCTCCCATCTACGTCTCGGCCTCCACAAAGGTAATTTTCCCTCCGGCCTTCCAACAAACACTCTATATGCATTCTGGATTCCCCCATACGTGTTACATGCCCTGCCCATCTCAAACGTCTAGATTTAATACTCCTAATTATGTCAGATGAAGAATATAATGAGTGCAGTTCTGCGTTCTGTAACTTTTTCCATTGTCATGTAACTTCATCCCTTTTAGCCCCAAATATTTTCCTAAGCACCTTATTCTCGAACAACCTTAGCACCTGTTCTTATCTCAAAGTGAAAGACCAAGTTTCACAACCATTCACAACAACCGGTGAAATAACTGTTTTACAAATTCTATCTTTCAGATTTTTTGACAACAGACTGGATGACAAAAGCACGCATTTCCCATATTTATTCTGTGTTTAATTTCCTCCCGAGTATCATTTCTAGTTGTTACTGTTGCTCCCAGGTATTTGAATTTTTCCACCCCTTCAAAGGATAAATTTCTAATTTTTATATTTCCATTTCGTACAAAATTATCGTCACGAGACATAATCATATACTTTGTCTTTTCGGGATTTACTTCCAAACCTATTGCTTTACTTGCTTCAAGTAAAATTCCCGTGTTTTCCCTAATCGTTTGTGGATTTTCTCCTAACATATTCACGTCATCCGCATAGACAAGCAATTCCAAACAAGCAATTCCAAACCCTCTCTGTTATCCTGGACTTTCCTAATGGCATACTCTAGAGCACATTTAAAAAGTAAAGGTGATAGTGCATCTCTTTGCTTTAGCCCACAGTGAATTGGAAACGCATCTGACAGAAACTGACCTATACGGACTGTGCTGTACATTTCACTGAGACACATTTTAATTAATCGAACTAGTTTCTTGGGAATAACAAATTCAATAAGGATATCATATAAAACTTCTCTCTTAACCGAGTCATATGCCTTTTTGAAATGTATGAATAACTGCTGCCCTGTACCCTTATACTCCCATTTTTTCTCCATTATCTGTCGAATACAAAAAATCTGATCAATAATCGATCTATTACGCCTAAAACCGCACTGATGATCCCCAATAATTTCATCTACATATGGAGTTAATCTTCTCAAAAGAATATTGGACAAAATTTTGTACGACGTCAACAAAAGTGATATTCCTCGAAAGTTACTACAGTTAGTCTTGTCCCCCTTCTTAAAGACAGGTACGATTATGGACTCCTTCCATTGTTCTGGTACAATTTCCTTTTCCCAAATAGCAAGTACAAGCTTATAAATTTCGTTAGATAATGCGCTTCCACCCTCTTGTATCAATTCTGCTGGAATTTGATCGATTCCTGGAGACTTATAATTTTTCAGATTTTCTATCGCAATTTCGACTTCAGAAAGTGTGGGTTCGGGTATAAATGGCTGAGCAGTTTGTATTTCAATTTCGTCCCGATCATTTCTATTTGGCCTGTGTATATTTAGTAGTTGCCCAAAATAATTTTTCCATCTGTTCAGGATTGAATGAGAGTCTGGAAGCAAGTCACCATTCTCATCCTTGATCACGTTTATCCTTGCCTGATATCCATTCTTGAATTCCTTAATGCCATTATATAAATCTCTAATGTTTTTATTTTTACTATTTGTTTCTACCTCATTCAGTTTTTCCTTCAAGTAATCTCTCTTTTTATTCCTGAGCGTACGATTTGCTTCCCATCTTTTATTGAAATAATTATCTCTATTCGCCTCAAAAGTCGGTTGTTACCCTTGATATTATTATTATTATTATTATTATTATTATTACATTGTTTTCTTATTGGTATTATTTATATTTCCTATGTATTTTTATGTTGAGTGGAAGGGAAGGCCTTATGGCCTGACTATGCCAATAAAAATAAATCAATTGAATTACATGTTAACAGTTACTCCACACTGGTGGGCTACAGACAGAGTTATTACATTTTATCTTCACGAGATTCGCTTACTTTATGGAGGGGCAAGGTGAAGCAAGGGCAGCACTTCAACCTCACCGTAGCGCCCGCTCCCTGCACATTTCATGTTTCTGTTGCCCAAAAACTATGGAATCGATGATCTAGTGAGTGTCTACTATTCGTTCTACAGAGGTAATATTTTCTTGCACTAAAATAAAGGTGTGGCATATTAATATTAATGTTGAGTGGACTGTGCAGCACCGCTGTGTACATTTGGCAGCTTATACCGGGTTCAGACCCATTAGATCTGCTAGGATGAGTAGGTGAAGGAACAGATGGTTGGACAGTTCTTCCTGCCAAAATTTCACACACCACAGGCTAGTCCACAAACGTAGGGGGTAATGCTTCGAAAGTTCATTTGCTTTTAACTAACTACATAATTTGTCTCTACTTATTTGTATATTATTAGTCCATATCCATTAATTACTAGTGACATTTGCATTGTGCTTGTATTTATTTATTTATTTTATTGCGGTATTTTACGACGCTGTATCAACGTCTCAGGTTATTGAGCTTCTGAATGAGATGAAGGTGATAATGCCGGTGAAATGAGTCCGGGGTCCAACACCGAAAGTTACCCAGCATTTGCTCGTATTGGGTTGAGGGAAAACCTCGGAAAAAAACCTCAACCAGGTAACTTGCCCCGACCAGGATTCGAACCCGGGCCGCCTGGTTTCGCGGCCAGACGCGCTGACCGTTACTCCACAGGTGTGCACTTGTGCTTGTAACAAATGTACTAGTAATATTATGGCACAAGAGAGCTAATGAGCGATAGTACAGGGTCCAGCATTTAACCTTTCCCATTTTAAGTTGGTAATTATGTTGTTGTTTAGCCAACTGTCCGAAGACAGGTCTGGACCCCACAAGTGATACTCATGAAGCAACTACGCCAGGAGATAATTGGGTAGGGTGGTCAGTTCCTTTCCCCCTCCATTGCATATATTACTGACTAGCTACATATTACACTAATCAGACTTCAGATACATACAAAAAAATGTTCTTCCTCTGACACATACTATCAAGTGAGGTCCTGATAACAGTTGTAATATCAGCCAGAACATCAATCAGAGATAGGTATGCATCATTTAAGAGGGGAGACTTTGATCATTGTGACTGGGTCTAACATAGCCTTGGATTTGTTAGTCATGGAACGTTGGCCTTTAAATTTTCTGCATAGAACATTATTTATCAAGCAAGTCAATTGTGGCTGTACAGGTACAGCGCAAGTTTCGGCGGATATATCTATTTTTTATTAGATTATTTTACGACGCTGTATCAACATCTAGGTTATTTAGCATCTGAATGAAATGAAAGTGATAATGCCGGTGAAATGAGTCCGGGGTCCAGCACCGAAAGTTATCCAGCATTTGCTCGTATTGGGTTGAGGGAAAACCCAGTAACCAAGTAACTTGCCCCGACCGGGATTCGAACCCGGGCCACCTGGTTTCGCAGCCAGACGCGCTGACCGTTACTCCACATGGAGTGTGGTATTGTACGGGGCAGAAACATGGACATTACGACGAAATGAAGAGAAACGAATAGAAGGATTTGAAATGTGAATATGGAGAAGAATGGAGCGTGTGAAGTGGACAGACACAATAAGAAATGAAGTTGTGTTGGAAAGAATGGGTGAAGAAAGAATGATGCTGAAACTGATCAGAAAGAGGAAAAGCAATTGGTTGAGTCACTGGCTGAAAAGAAACTGCCTGCTGAAGGATGCACTGGAATGAATGGTGAACGGGATAAGAGTTCGGGGCAGAAGAAGATATCAGATGATAGACGACATTAAGATATGTGGATCATATGAGGAGACTAAGAGGAAGGCAGAAAATAGGAAAGAGTGGAGAATGCTGGGTTTGCAGTGAATGATCTGCCCATGGGCTGAACACATGTATGTAGCCTGTGTACAAACTCTGAATGGCGTTTCGACCTGAAGTAGTGAATATTTGCTTTGTGAATACGGTTCTGAAGACAGTAAAATCACAGTATAATATATACAGTCGCGAAGTTTGGGATGATTTTCTGCATTTCTCGCGATAGTTGCTAGCCGCTTGGAGCGCTGTGACTACTAGGAACAATAGACTGTGCCATTGCCATCGTGATCTAATACAGGCCGTAAGGCAGACCATGTGACTCGCTTAACCCGATCACGAAGGGCAGCTTTTCAACCATATAAATTAGTTGGAATGCATAAAGAGTAACATATTATATTTCTTTCAAATGTAGTGTAATTGCATTAATAAAATTTAAAACAATTATTATGAGACATTTCAGACATAATTCACTTGAGAGTTAAGGTGTAACATAACTTTTTGGTGTGAAAATTACATTGTTCGTATGTGTAATACCTGCCTTTATTTCGATTAAATATTGCGAAATTCTTGTACATTCATTTATGCACGATTGAATAATTTTCAGTTGCACCGCACGGATATTTAGATATGCTGAAATTATAGGTTATGTTTACTGTACCAGTTGCCCCTTTCTGTCTAATTTTAGTGGTCTCCAATGCCCTGCCATTACATATGTACAGGTATATAATGTCGTATGAAAATTATAGGTTATTTAACTTATATTCCTATATTCGCAAGTATAAATTATATCTAAACATAATGTCATTTATGATACCCCTCACATTCAATTTGTCTGTATTTTAATACTACAATTGAGACTGAATTACTGTATTTATCTACAACCTAAGAGACGAAGTAACACAATCGTACGTACACTAATTTCATAGGAGTGGTATAGTAAATTTTGTGTCTACAATTAAGGAAGGTAAATGTGCTAAATTAAAATCACAATGTAAATTCTTTTTTATTAAACCTCAAAATAGCTTCAATTCTTAACTTAAAATGTTGCTGCGAACAGATTATATTAACATGTAAAATGCTCTTCACATTAAAATAACACAGTTTTATAATTATTTATGCAACATATCATGCAGCAAGAAGTACACGAAACTTATGGACACATTACACTAAATAAAACTTAGCTATGATACGCAATAAAGTTATAATATTTCATTGAGCTCCATACACTGAAATAGAAAACTCGAACATACATTACGGCGGTCCAGATCGAAAAGGCATTGACTGTGCCGTATTTCGCATTGTTGTGAAAAGTTGTGTAAACTGTGAAATGTTTGTTATTGATTGTAATAACTGTAAATGCCTAAAATACAATAATTTGAATAATAATATGGGACAAGGAGACGTTTGTTGCACTATAAATTCTAAGAAAAAGAGGTCAGAGTTATCCTTCTTCCGAAAGATCCAGGAAGGTGAGTTTATAAAATATAATATATGCTTTATGAAAATAATATATGAACCTTATGTATTTCATATTTCAATAGTGGAAGGAAGGTGTTAATTTTTTCAAAAGAACACGATATCGAAAGTACAATACATTTTATCGTCTGCTAGGGAAAGAGTCTGTGATGAGGCGATAGCAGTGATCCTGGTGGCTAGCAACTATCTATGGATGCATATTTCAACTATTTATGTATGCATATTTAGTAAGTATTGAGCTTCGTGACTGTATATACTAGACTGTGGTAAAATGTTGCTACTCACCGAATCCGATGGCGACGAACTTCTCCTGCCGACTGCAGCAGGCGTCCACTATCGGAGGCTCCGGGTCGGGCTCCGACGTCTGTGGCGGGACGGTGCTGGTCTCCTCCGAACTCGCATGTTGCTGGTGGTTGTGGTGTCGCCCTCTATGCTCCACGCTACGGTGGTGCTTCAATTCGTTGAGCGACAAGCCCGCCCCTGTGCAAGAGATTGAAGCCGTGACTACATCTGTGCAGTGAAGCTACAGTAGGCCTATTATTAAGGCATCAGCAATGACAACTTTAACCACAGAACACAAGCGTTCGTAAATTTTACGAGTTAC
The DNA here is from genome assembly GCF_040183065.1 of Periplaneta americana. Lineage (NCBI taxonomy): Eukaryota > Metazoa > Arthropoda > Insecta > Blattodea > Blattidae > Periplaneta > Periplaneta americana. The sequence continues at coordinate 170,674,847 of NC_091128.1, forward strand.
TTACGGGTTTTAGAGAACCGGAGGTTCATTTCCGCCCTCACATAAGCCCGCCAACGATCTCTATCCCGAGCTAGATTAATCCGCTCTCTACCATCATACCCCACCTCCCTCAAATCCATTTTCATAACCTTATTTCTTTGCTGTCGTCGTGCTAGAGCAGTCATGTCAATTGATGCCCATAGGAGCAAGCGCGCGCTTTAGAGCTCAGGAGAGCCTGAGCGCTTTACAGCGGAAAGGAAAGAGACAGACGAAAGAGGTAGTATATGCCGCTTCGTCGAGCTATATTCAGGGTTGGCCAGCACTGATTCAATAGATAAAGGGAATAGAACTTATTAAAACTGTATCCATGTTAATTTTTAGATTTGCCTGAGAAGTATAAGTGCATTATAAGAATGTAAGTTTTAATTTTAATACTCATTTTTCACGAGTTTGATTTTTTTTATTCAAAAGAAATATTTTCTCAATTTTTTTTATGGAAAAGTGAAATTTTCAGACATAGGCCTATTTATTTAGTAGCCTTACAAAATGTTTTCGTAAATCTAATATACCGTATATACGTATTGCTGAAGTTAGTGTATTGAAAATTTTGAAAATATTCGCATGGAAATTATTTGTAAGGAAATGAATTAACAAAGCAACTATTGTTACATTATAAGCAAAATATACGTGTCCATGTGTTGTAAAAATGTCAGCTCTATAGCTTAAGCAGATTTCAAGAAAATAATTTAATATTCTGATGATAGGAAGTAGCTCACAAATATCACCTTAAAAGCATAATGCGATAAGAGTTTTGTTATGTAATATTAGTTACACTTAAAACAGATACAGCACCTAGGTAACTTTGCTTTGTACTGTAATATTGTTTTCATTAGTTTATTCATTACTTTTATAAGGCTAAAGGTACCATCAATATCAATTCGAACTTATCATGTCATACTCAGTCTCTTTTTTTGATATCACTTTCTTTATGAATGCTCTGTTTCATCCATTTAGTACAGTATAGTTGTACTGCTATAGAATTTATGTGAATATTCCGTCTTAACTATTTATTAATGTTATTAACATTTGAAACACAACTGCAATATCAAGAAATTGGTATTAGTGCTTTTGTTTTACAGACAATATAGATAATATCAAACAGAAAGAAGTCATATAAAAATAACGACATAAAAATTTCACGTTTCGTCTGACGTTTGTGCACCACTGTTTTCTTAATCCAACAGGCTGCTTATTCATATACACAACCCTTCCTCTTTCCGTACTTAGCGCTTGATGCCCGCGCACGACGTCAAGGTCAGAAAAATGCGCTTGCTTTAACATCACTGTGCTAGAGAATCAGTCCTATTCCAAAGCTTATTTTGGCGTTTCGTAACAAACTCTGCTTTTACGGGGGATGTTAGCCCTTTGCCCAACCCTCAAGCTGGAGGACCACCTCTTATCGGCTGTCCGCGACTGCTTATCAACATTACCATCTGTTCAGTACCTTTCCAATCCTTGTTGATGATGACTGTGCCAGAGTTTCACAATATATTTTATGAAGTGGTCGTAAAAGTTAAGTACGTTTTTGATTAAGGTGTTTGAAAAAGGTTTGTGTTCTAGGGTTAAAGAGTTTAAAAGGCATAATTAAGCCGCGTAACCATAAGGCGAAGCTGCCATGCGCGGCCGCCTCTCGCGGCAGCTTCGCTTGTTGTTTGCCTCGCGGTTTTGTTATTTTGGTAGCGAGGCAAGAACGCAAAGCAGTGTGAGCGGCAATTGAGGCAGTTAACATCGGGTTGCGTGATGGCATCTTTATTAACGAACATCCATACGGAGAGAGTTAATCACTGCGAGGCACCTTTGATCGCATCCAAAGACGAAGGGAATTGGCTTACGGGTGAGGCAGCTTCGCACCCTTGCGGGGCGAGGTGTCCACTGAGCGAAGCAAGCATCATGAGGCAGCCTCGCTTCGCGGATACGCGGCCTCAGCCCATCATTTTTCGACCTGACATTAGGTGTATAATGGTGGGACTCTCGAAGCTAGGATCAACACTACGTTGGATTTCCAACAATGATGCGACGAAATTCTTAACATGGCGAAGTGAAGCTCTGTGTTCTGTGTCACAGAGTTCCTGATAGAGGCTTTAGACGAAATCCATTGGTTTTTTTTGGCCCACGTTGAATTTCGATGGTAAATAACCTATGCAGTTAGAAGCGTCGTTAAATATACTACTAGGCCTACTGGTACTATTTCCATCTATGGTAATAGAGTAGAACCTGGGTTATACGTAATTATGGCTTGCATGTAATTATCAGACCCCGGAGAAAGTATTGCTTACAGGGAAACGAGCGATGTAGGCTAATGTTTATGAACCGAGGACTCTTGCATGCAGGTAGGAGTAGTGCCGGGGTAGCTTAGTACAACGCAGTCAAAAGCAATCGACACTGGTCTTCAGAATGCCGAGACCAAAAGTACGCAAGATAGTAGCACTAAGAAAATACATTCGTCAATATGGAGAAAATGTGTTTTCCATCCATGGTAATGAACTGTTTTGTGAATTGTGTCACGTGAAATTGGCAGGCGACATGGCATGCAACGTTAAGAAGCATATAAATAGCAATAAGCATAAACGCACATGTAACAGACAACAGAATTTAAGCAAGGTACAGCAGGAATCTCCATCACAACTACTTGAACGAACATTTTACGAAGATGTGTGTGACGCGTTTATTGCTTCAAATATTCCGTTAAACCGATTATAAAACGCGAAACTCCGTAACTTTTCAGAAAAGTACACTGGAAGACAAATTCCTAAAGAAGCAACACTGCGGAAGAAGTATGTGCAATATGCATATTAGAAATGTCTGCGTAAAGTGAAGTGTAAATTACAAAATGAGAAGATATGGGTTTCTATAGATGAAAGCATGGACTCGTTGGACGTCACGTTGTCTTGTTTCGGTAGCTCATATAGTAGCGTGCCGGTTCCATTGTATAACCGAAACGTCTCGTGTTCGATCCCAGGTAAAACTTTTCTCAAATTGCAGATTAGATTTCACGGCGCTTCTTCCGACGGCCTTCACCTGCTTTGTCATTGAACAACAGATGACGGCGTCTTGCCATCCTAACGGCAAACACCAGCCAAATCCTCCTCGCCCCGTTCCGTGATCAATTGATCAATCTCAGCCCCCCTCGCGTATGTGGTACCTAAGAGGTTACGTCCAATTTCGGCTTCCCCTTCAAAATTTTCTAGAGCTCCTTCAGAGGAGCAGCGTAACCCGGAGTGAGACTAGTGGCCAACAGGCTTGGAGCTCACATACTTAGTTTTGTACAGCCCCCAACCCCTTGCAAGGACGCGTTTTGCGTACCTATTCAATTTTCCCCCCAATTCTCCTTCGATTTTTCGGTTTTTCGACGTCACGTTGCAAATGTGGTTGTGGCTGCCCTTAGTGCGGAATGTTGCTGTAGATCCTATCTCTTAATGAGTGAAGTGTTACAGAGGGTTAATTATTCCACCATATGTGAACTTTTTGATACTGCTATGGAGTTGCCATGGCCATATGTGTGCAATTCGAAAATGTGTTACTATATGTTACAGATGTTGCAAGCTATATGAAAAAAAACTGCTAAGTTTCTTGAAACACGTTACCCGAATATGATACACGTTACACGTCTTGCACATGCATATCATAGTTCATTGGTACGCATCAATACGTAAATAATATCATTACCAGTATGTCAAGTACAATTAAATATTTAGGTCTCTTAATGAGAATAAATTAGAATTGCACTTAGTAAGTTTCATAGCTAATCACTGGAAACTAGTCAAAAGGACGCACAAATATTGCGACTTTCATGTATTACTTCATTTCTCATGAACCTAACTGTACTACTCCCAACGTCACGCTGTCTATCGTTATTTACCCCATCCCTCTCAAAGCAGGTATGCTATGTTGCATACTAAGCTGATAGCAGTACTTTTCCCGGGGCGTAGTAATTATGCACAGGTCCCGGCAAAATTTAATTTAATTACATATCAAGAAAACCTGAAACTTACGTAATCGATCTGCACGTAATTCGCTTTTGAAATATCAATTTCTCAAAATCGAGTTTGAATTGTACGTATTTTTGTTCGCTTTGATGTGTAATGAAGTTTCATTTTAACTTGACATGATTTGTCAAATGATCCTCAAGGTCAGCTGTGGGATGGGATAGGGGAACATAGTCGTGTAAGCCTTGTGACAGTGAAGACCGCATGCCTCAGTGATCTCAAGGTTATGGGACTCGTACTGTTAAGGCAACACACTCATATAGCCCAGGCAAATACAGAGCAGGCATACTCCATGTCAACATGCTAGTCTATTTTCTTTCTCACAGGACATGTTCCGAATAACTGAAAACAGTTGCAGACTACTCAGTATCTGTGTAGCAATCATATGTGACAGTAAAAGGAAGAGCTACTCTAGAAATCAAAGTTAGATGTATAAAAGAAATTGTGGCAAGTCCCAACAAAACAAAAACTGAAAGAGCAAGAGGATTGTAACAAACATGTATAATATAAAAAAGAATAATTAAGATATCTTACAGCCTGACTTCATGACTGAAGAAAAAATGTAAATGTGTTGTATTAATTGGATTACATTTGGAAAAGTATAGGTAATTTTAAACCGACACATCCTCTTTAATTTTAATTGTGATGGAAGTTTAATGAAGATTTCCAATATCAACTTAAACCTTTGTTGTTTTAGTTACTCTCTTGTTGTTTAGTCAACTGCCCAAAGACAATTTTGAGCCTCATAAATGACACCAATAAGGCACCACTCATGAGGCAACTAGGCCAACAGGTAATGGGGTAGGGTGGCCAGTTCCTTTCCTCCTCCATTGCATACATCGCCGACTAGCTACATATTACACTAGTCAGAATTCAGTTGTATACAAACAATATTGTTCTTCCTCTGACACCTATCGTCAAGTGAGATGTACTGCCTGATAATAGATGTACAGTTTCCCTGAAAAAGGATGAGACGATTGAATATTCTTAAGTCTCAGATGTGAGACACTGCGCATGATCGGAGACCAGAGCACTGATACACAAGATAACGAATATTGAGTTACTTAAATTCAGACTATTTGGTTTGTTACTAGCATCGTTCCGAAATTCACTTCAAAAACTGCAAAAAATATGATAATATTACGTAAATGAAAGATAAATATATACATAAATCGTGTAGTTAAATCGACAATGGACCTTCATGACTAGATCGACACTCCACTCCGGGATCGAACACGAGACGTTTCGGTTATACAGCGGAACCAACACGCTACTATATGAGCTACCGAGACAAGACAGTGACAGCAAGCAGTCCAGAATGTAGATCCCTTAGCAGGCATTTGCCATTCGGTACAGTGAAGCAATGATATTTTGTGACTCGAGCTATGTTGTGAAATCCTGGCCTTAAATGGCAGTCTTCTTCGTGATCCTTATTCTGGTCCTTGTCCTTGTTGTGGTCCTTGTAACAATTCTTGTACTATTTCTCATGTTATGTATCGTTACGTCGATATCGAGTGAACCGCGCTGTAGAACTTTAACTTCCGACGACCAAGAATCGTCTCATTCTTTTTAAGGGTAACTGTACGTATTATCCAGAACCTCAATCGGATGTATTAGTTAAGATATTAAAACGGCAACTCGAAGAACAGAATCCTGGAATAATAGTGCCATTTGAAATGACATATTTTCTCATGATACATTCAAAGTAGTAAGTAAACAAAAAACAATAATTAGACCGAATACTACGTTCTCGTTGTCCAGTGCGTGACGCGACATTTCAAAGTCATGGTTATATCATGCTTTAAAACACATGTTCTTAGTTGACCCTTGAGGAACGCTAATTAACTACGCCGGCAAAACTTCAGTAGACAGAATCCCGAATTTTTCAGACTATTCTTTTAAAGCTGGTCTAAATTCAAAGAACACTTACTCCATTATACAGAGCTCCTACAAAAGACCATTCCGCTTTCGAACACATCTAATTTACGTTCTATGAATCTGAGGTGCATGAAAATAGCACCAAATAGAAAGAGAAACTCAAAACGTTTAGTTGTGGCAGCATTTTTTTCCTAGTTGGTGGGACTGTCTCATAATAGCGCATTGTTCATTGTTGAGGCGAAACGGCCAGTGTTGTCATATTTGGCGATAAGTCGCTAAATCTAGGGAATTTTGATTCAGTCTCGGCGACAAATTTTGTAAAATACGATTAGCGACTTTTCTGCTGATTTTCATATTCTTCCACTTTTTTCTCTCTTTTTTAAGTTAAATTATTCAACTGAAGTCATGCACTTCTTAGGTTTAGAAGAGGCATAGGAATAATATTAAAATGGATTTGAGGGAGATGGGATATGATGATATAGACTGGATTAATCTTGCTCAGGATAGGTACCAATGGCGGGCTTATGTGAGGGCGGCAATGAACCTTCGGGTTCCTTAAAAGCCAGTAAGTAAATATAGGTGCATGACTGAGTAGTCTAATGTGAAAACCCTGATCTCATATATTTGTGATCAGTGATCAGTGGTGAAAGATGCTGATTTGTGATCAGTGCTCAGTGGTGAAACATGCTGATTTGTGATCAGTGCTCAGTGGTGAAAGATGCTGATTTGTGATCAGTGCTCAGTGGTGAAAGATGCTGATTTGTGATCAGTGCTCAGTGGTGAAAGATGCTGATTTGTGATCAGTGCTCAGTGGTGAAAGATGCTGATTTGTGATCAGTGCTCAGTGGTGAAAGACGCTGATTTGTGATCAGTGCTCAGTGGTGAAAGATGCTGATTTGTGATCAGTGCTCAGTGGTGAAAGATGCTGATTTGCGATCAGTGCTCAGTGATGAAAGATGCTGATTTGTGATCAGTGCTCAGCGGTGAAAGATGCTGATTTGTGATCAGTGCTCAGTGGTGAAAGATGCTGATTTGTGATCAGTGCCCAGTGGTGAAAGATGCTGATTTGTGATCAGTGCCCAGTGGTGAAAGATGCTGATTTGTGATCAGTGCTCAGTGGTGAAAGATGCTGATTTGTGATCAGCGCTCAGTGGTGAAAGATGCTGATTTGTGATCAGTGCTCAGTGGTGAAAGATGCTGATTTGTGATCAGTGCCCAGTGGTGAAAGATGCTGATTTGTGATCAGCGCTCAGTGGTGAAACATGCTGATTTGTGATCAGCGCTCAGTGGTGAAAGATGCTGATTTGTGATCAGTGCTCAGTGGTGAAAGATAATGATTTGTGATCAGTGCTCAGTGGTGAAAGATGCTGATTTGTGATCAGTGCTCAGTGGTGAAAGATGCTGATTTGTGATCAGTGCTCAGTAGTGAAAGATGCTGATTTGTGATCAGCGCTCAGTGGTGAAAGATGCTGATTTGTGATCAGTGCTCAGTGGTGAAAGATGCTGATTTGTGATCAGTGCTCAGTGGTGAAAGATGCTGATTTGTGATCATGCTCAGTGGTGAAAGATGCTGATTTGTGATCAGTGATCAGTGGTGAAAGATGCTGATTTGTGATCAGCGCTCAGTGGTGAAAGATGCTGATTTGTGATCAGTGCTCAGTGGTGAAAGACGCTGATTTGTGATCAGTGCTCAGTGGTGAAAGATGCTGATTTGTGATCAGTGCTCAGTGGTGAAAGATGCTGATTTGTGATCAGTGCTCAGTGGTGAAAGATGCTGATTTGTGATCAGTGCTCAGTGGTGAAAGATGCTGATTTGTGATCAGTGCTCAGTGGTGAAAGATGCTGATTTGTTATCAGTGCTCAGTGGTGAAAGATGCTGATTTGTTATCAGTGCTCAGTGGTGAAAGATGCTGATTTATGATCAGTGCTCAGTGGTGAAAGATGCTGATTTGTGATCAGTGCTCAGTGGTGAAAGATGCTGATTTGTGATCAGTGCTCAGTGGTGAAAGATGCTGATTTGTGATCAGTGCTCAGTAGTGAAAGATGCTGATTTGTGATCAGCGCTCAGTAGTGAAAGATGCTGATTTGTGATCAGTGCTCAGTGGTGAAAGATGCTGATTTGTGATCAGTGCTCAGTGGTGAAAGATGCTGATTTGTGATCAGTGCTCAGTAGTGAAAGATGCTGATTTGTGATCAGCGCTCAGTGGTGAAAGATGCTGATTTGTGATCAGTGCTCAGTGGTGAAAGATGCTGATTTGTGATCAGTGCTCAGTGGTGAAAGATGCTGATTTGTGATCAGTGATCAGTGGTGAAAGATGCTGATTTGTGATCAGTGCTCAGTGGTGAAAGATGCTGATTTGTGATCAGTGTTCAGTGGTGAAAGATGCTGATTTAATGATTCTCACGGGTTACGTCTGTCTCTCAATGTTACTGCTCCAACACCGATAACGGTGACAACTTTGATTGACATTTGACGAGTTGCGAACTGCAGCTGATGTAATTTTGGTTCTTTCCCGCAACGTGGAGATTTTCCATTCCGACCCGACCCGACCCGACCCGAGGCAATTGAGTTTTGTAATTTTGTGCCGACAGTTCTTGTGAAGGAAATGAGACTGTAGTTTTTATGGTTTTAATATATTTTAATATATGTTTAAAAAGTGTTAGGTTTTACAAAAAAAAATTGTGGTCAAACACTTATGTGAAAGTGTAGTGTCAGTGATTGGATCAGCTGTTCCCATACCTTTCATCTCAACATCACAGCCGTCAACAATACAACCAGACTCCACATATGTATGTTTTTCTTATTTTTATTTAGTGATATTTATTATTAATTTTTAACGAGATTTCTGGGGATATTTTAGCAAACTTTGGAGAGATTTAGCTACTTTTTGTTGAAAAGTTAGCGAGATTGTAAGTCGATATGTTGGCAACAGTGGAAATGGCTGCTATATAAGACAGAAAAAACTTTATTTTCATGTGGATCAGTCGGTTATTAATGTGCAACTGCATTACCAAACAAAGTTTGGTGCAGATCCACCCAGTGGGTCTACAAACCGTAAATGGTACAGTGATTTTAAGGCAAGATTCTTCACAAGCGGTTGCGATTTCATGCGTACCTACTACAGTTGTTGCAAGCCCTAAAACCAGAGGACAAAGTGCTACGAAGAAAATTTTGCATAAGTATGTAGACTTTAATTGAAAACAATGATGAATTTTTTCGTTCCGTGGTGTTTTCTAAGGAACTCACTTTTAATCTTTCTGGTAAGGTCGGAATCTGGGGGTGGGAAAATCCACGTACCGACGTGGAGCTTAACTATATGCTTGATGTGTGCCGTGTTACCAAGGAGGACACATTGAACATCTTTAAGGCAACCAACTTTTCGAGTTTCTCTTTCTATTGCTACTATTTTCATGCACCTCAGATTCATAGAACGTAACTTACATGTGTTCGAAAACGGAAAGGCCTTTTGTAGAAAACCTGTACAACAGCAAAACAGTCATTCTAAAACATGCATGAATAAATTCAATCGCATATTGTACACCCAAATACGAAGGAAAACTCGTTTATGAATAGTATTATAATATAATACTTTCAAATGGCCTTTAGAAACCCGAAGGTTCAATGACGCCCTCACATGAGCCCGCCATCGGCCCCTATCCTGGGCAAGATTAATCCAGTCCCTACCATCACATCCAGCCTCCCTCAAAAACATTTTAATATTATCCTCCCATCTACGCCTCGACCTCCCCAAAGGTCTTTTTTCCTCAGGTCTCCCAACTAACCCTCTATACGCATTTCTGGATCCACCCATACGTGCTACATATCTTGCCAATCTCAAACGTCTGGATTTAATATTAGTACACAGTGTAATATCTTGAAATAGTTTAACCCCAAAAAGTAAGAAAATTCACTTTATTTATAAATCGCACAGGTTATGAAGATATATGTAATTAATTAATTTTGCACAAATGATTGATTAAATGGCAAACTTACTAGTGTTAAACTACATAACCACGTGTGGCTTACAGCTGTTTCGGTTCTCCTTCACACCATCATCAGAGCCTACTAGATCCCCGGCGTCATCTCGACTTCGCTGCCTGTTGTAGGGGTGCGTTTGCGTGTTGAAAAGTGGAGTCGAATAGTGTGTGTTTTCTGAAATTGATCTGTGTGTTGAGGATTTGATTAGGGTGTGTTTTGGTGTGTCTGTATATTTCATATTGTTCTAATGTGTTGAGTTTTTGGTTTCGACTCCACTTTTCAACACGCAAATGCACCCCTACAACAGGCAGCGAAGTCGAGATGACGCCGGGGATCTAGTAGGCTCTGATGATGGTGTGAAGGAGCACCGAAACAGCTGTAAGCCAAACGTGGTTATATAATTTAACACTAGTAAGTATATATATATATATATATATATATATATATATATATATATATATATGTGTGTGGACTTCGGTCCTAAGTTCATAAACATCTATGACGTAGTGCAGAGGGCGGCCACTAGAGGGAACCCAAGAGTTGGAGCTTAATCTGAGACGATTCTGTCAGACGCCGGGTGGTATCCGGTGTGGCTTAGTGGATAAAGCATCAGCACGTAGAGCTGAAAACCCGGGTTCATATCCCGGCGCCGGAGAGAATTTTTCTCCTTTCCATTACTCTTACATCGTACTAGTAAGTTTGCCATTTAATCAGTCATTTATATTTAAGTGTTAAAAGTAGTGTACGCAAGATTCAAGATGGGGTAATTTTGTACGTATTAAAATAATTTAGGGAATTATTACAAGTATTAAAATGTCTTTACCGTTTATGAGAGTCTAATCATTTCAGTTACTTGTCAAGCAAGGAACGATACTGTGAAAGCAAGTCGTTCAAGGGAAGACTGTTTTATGAAGAAGTTCGTACGTTTGGTGCACAAAGTGCCTAAACATGTGACAAGAGCTCATGACTGTACCTACTCTGAAATTATTTATGACGAAAATAGGAAGAGGACTGTGAGAGCACATTAGACTTCGTCCTTGAAAGAGTAAGATATTTTTATTTTATTTTTATTTTTACAACGCTGTATCAACATCTAGGTTATTTAGCGTCTGAATGATATGAAGGTGATAATGCCGGTGAAATGAGTCCGGGGTCCAGCACCGAAAGTTACCCAGCATTTGCTCGCATTGGGTTGAGGGAAAACCCTGGAAAAAACCTCAACCAGGTAACTTGCCCCAACCGGGATTCGAACCCGGGCCACCTGGTTTCACGGCCAGACGCGCTGATCGTTACTCCACAGGTGTCGACAAGAGTAAGCTATAAACTACAAAATATTGAAGATAGAGTAAAATAAGGCGTAAACACTGTTCAATCATTCGGCAATCACAGCTCTGTCGACATAGTGAGTGACAGACATCGCGAGTCTTGCTGCAAGGGTTATCAATGTCATACGACTTTATTACCCTTTCTAGATGAATTGCGGAATATTATTCTTATCTCGGTCACCGTGTCGACTAGAAAACAAAGCAGTTGCTGCACTGGGAGAAACACCCTGTGGCCAAACCTCTTCTTGAGCCCATTATTAGAAGTGGTTTACTACGCCGTAGAATGACGAAATTATTGACATTGAGACCTTAGAGCCGATTTCTCGCGGTGGTCGCTGATGTAATGGACAACAGAGCTTTGCGTGAGACAGTCGAGTCGCGCCGGTGGCAATGCTCCGCGGCCTTGGCCATTGAAGGCGACCGACCGCCCGGCCGCCAGCCCGCCCGCCGCCGCCGCGGTGCATTTCCGTTCCTGGAACGAAACTAATCCGTGTCACTCAGTCTTCCTTCGTAGCAGTGCATTACGTGTCTCCAGCCCCATAAGGATCCCGGCGTTCTGGTCTGGCTATACATGCATTTCACTCCTCTCCTGTGACTCGGTGTGGCGCAAAGAGCTACTTAGCGATCTTGGGTTCGATCCTTCGCGTCAAATGGACTGACACTTGCGGTGGTCAGGATCGGACGTTGGATTCCCGCTTGGGCTGATTATCTGGTTGGCTTTTTCCGAGATTTCCTCCAACTATAAGACAATAGGGACATCTTATGCGAAGTTTTACCGCTAGATGGCAGGAGCGTTCCATGCGGCGCAACATTTTGTAGGGCTATGTTATGTCATATGCTACAGTTGATTACGTTTTCCCGCTTGTTGGTTTTCTGTGCGTGTCAAAATTATATTTGCAATTATTTTGTATAACCTAGTATAATTTAATATAATTCAATATTTTCTTACCTCATAATTTAATTTATGCTCGACCATGCCGAAATGTAGTAATTATACACCTGGTAGCAGTCCTTTAATGCATGTCATTAAAGAACACCTACTCATTAAAGGTCAGGTCTTTCAGCCAATGACGACTCAGGTTACAACTGTTCAGCCAATGACAGGTCAGCTTTCTACCGATATAAAACAACAATTATCGATTATTCTCGGATATGCAATCGAAAGAGAATTAGCGAAAAGTCACGGAGGCTGGAAATCCAATATGTCGCAGAAGGTTATGTTCTGTTACTATAATAATTAGCGTTAATTGTAAATAATATTCAAATAAATTCAATTTGTCATCTCGTTTTTCAATGTCTAATTTAATTTCAATGTTATCTCTGTAGGTTCTTATAGCCTAGCAAGGTCAATGTGGACATCTGTTCCCCGGAAAAAATCAATACTTTCGCGTCTGCGCACATCTCACAACATACGGAACATTGCTCAATGTCAAATACAAATAAAATTAATAATATCAAGTTAGAAATATGGTCGAGCATAAAAAGTCGTATGAAACTCGCCTATAATGGTAATTAAGAAGCTCGTATGAAAATTATGAAACTCGCTTGCGCTCGTTTCAAAAATATCCATACTCACTTCTTAATTACCTTCATTATAGGCTCGTTGCATAATGTACTATTAATTTACAATAAATAATAACGTAAACCTGTATAATATTCAGCGATTCCCCGATATGGGTGGGGAAATCTGCAGTATGCAGAATATAGATACGAGTAAATTGAAAATTCATGAACCTAAACGAGAACTCTGAGAACGAGGTGCACGAATAAAAAAAAATAGTAACTACCGGGATGTCGAAGGTGAATATTGGCCTCATTAATCATTAGTATTTGAGAACCGTACGCTAAAAACAGGATATGCAGCCACCTATGTGTTTCTTTTTATAGGGAAGGTACTATCAAGATTGAATTCCCTGTATTTTTGTCTGTAGTTGCAGAAAGATCAAATGCAATTTTTAATAGGATGATATAACATGATCGCAGTAGTATCACGATTAGTAGTGTGTTTTGTAGGTTAAGGACATGCAGTTTTGAATACTATGTAGAATGATTTTGAAAATTTCAAGTTAAAACATGGTTTTAATAATTAGGGTACAGTACATTAAAATCATTATTCACGAAATGGGTTCCACTACGGATCGTCATGGATAATAAACATCCCAGTTTATCGAAAGTTTACTGCAGGCGTAAACTTCGGAGACTCCTACAACTACTGCATATAATCTAAGCCAGGGCTGGGCAGCAAGAGCGGATTCTACTCTCTCACAGGGAGCCTTATGATTTCTCTTCATCCCCTTTCTTCCCCGCCGAACACCGCGCAGCGTTGATTAAGTGACGGATGAATATTAAGCTTCCCCGTTTAGAGTTTGGTTCCGCTCCCGACGCCCAGCCCTGATCTAAGCTAACATAGCAAATGAGGTTGCAAATGATTTTATTAATTTTTCTTTTTCCTCTTCCAAAATGAAACTGTAGTCAACAATTCCTTACTTGAAGTAGTTACTTTTATTTAATAGCTAGCACTTTCGAGTCGCAATTTAATTACTTATACTTTTTAAGGTTTAAAGCATATATTCAGAATATTTCGGGGCCTGATTGAAGACAAAAAGCTTTCCCTGGTGTTTACATATAGGAACATAACAAAAATTTGCCATTTTCAGTTGTTTTTAAGAGTATTTAATATACTAATACACTACGTATATCCTCAATGTTTATATACCGAAAAACAAATGCATACGCAAAGCGCATCCCTCAAAGTACACGTGCGCTATCTGTTGGTGCTAGTTCAGGATATCCCTATTGTCAAATAATCATCGGCCTCATATCCTCAAATATCTCGCTATCACCAATTCCGATATAGCGTCGTTAAATAATCTACCCACTAAAGATCGGTTGATGATTTTTCCGGGGTTGTTCCGTTTTCCACTGCAATACAAACTTTCCTCCATCCCTCAGGATGTGCTGAGAAGATACGCATTACTGGGTTATTTGGTTCCATCCAGGCCACACGACCCGCCCATTTCATTCCGCTGAACTTAATTTTCCGCACTAGGTCAATGTCTTTATGCAGATCATAGATCTCACAAACCATTTTCTCCACACGCCATTGTCATTCACAGGCCCTCATATCTTCCTCAAAATTTTTCGTTCAAATGCGTTCAATCGACTTTCATTATTTTTACTCAGTGACCACGTCTCTGTTGCATATGATAAAACTGACACAACTAATGTTTTATAAATCTCAACTTTTGTCTTTTGTGATAGAATTAAAAACCGTTTGTAGTCCGTAATATCTATTCGCTAAAACAAGTTTCCTATTGATCTCTTCACCTAAAATACAAATTCAAAAATCAAACCCCTGTCATAAAAAACAAAAAACGAACAAAAATACACAGACCTACAAAATGCATCAGGAAACCATTTAGTCGCGACATATTTCAAAATCATCCCCTTTAAAATTATATTTATTACCCCCTTTAAAATTAACTGTCTAAAGATAGGGGTTGAAATTTAGAATTCAAATTTGAGATTGACGGTGAAAGGGTGGAACACAAAATTCAATCAGCAGTGGTTTTGAACTTCTCATCGAAAACAAAATCTAAGTGGTTTTCCTCAAATTCGTGTCTCTTGCACGTCTAAAATTATTCAAATTCGGAAGTTTTGAAATAAAAACACCATATTTAAACAGTTTACAGCTGCTGAAATCTTGAGAACGCAGAGATGTGGAGGAGGAGCTGAAGGGCAGATAAAACAACATACCAAATATCATTACGATGTTCGCTCTTGAAGAATTTTAATTTCAAACATTTACCTCGGAAATGGAGACTGTGACAGTGGGAATGGACTTAAAAAGCTAGGGAAGTTTTTTTCTACATAACAATTCTTAGCGCGGAACTGTGAATGAATGTATCACAGGTCGGATATGTGACAAACTCTTTGGGAAACTATCCTGGCCAAAATTGTGCCACCTCCTGAATTGAATTTTGATGTGAATGAAAAATGAGAGGTATATATTGCCTGATTCCCCCTTATTCAGGGGTAGTATTTCTTTACGTGTCGCAATGCTATGACACGAACCACCCACTATGACTTCGTTTCCGTCCACACCCGTGGAGTAACGGTTAGAGCGTCTGGCCGCGAAACCAGATGGCCCGGGTTCGATTCCCGGTCGGGGCAAGTTACATGGTTGAGGTTTTTTCCGGGATTTTCCCTCAACCCAACATGAACAAATGCTGGGTAACTTTCGGTGCTGGACTCCGGACTCATTTCACCGGCATTCAGACGCTAAATAACCTAAGATGTTGATAAAGCGTCGTAAAATAACCTACTAAAAAAAAACTTCGTTCCCGAATGAATTCACCGCCCTTGGTTAAATCTGAAGCCATGGTCCTAGGATCCATGGCAACCAGTAGATCACCGACATTCATACATTTAGGTACGATTATTATTATTATTATCATCATCATTATTCTATGCCTGACAAAAATATCACGCTTTAGTAGGATAAACCAATCAATTTATAGTTTTAAAGTTAAAACTAAGTGGGGTAATAGTTAATTACACAATTTTTAAAGTAGACATGCAGTAGCATAATGGAATCGGCGAGCCTAAGCTTGTTGCTCATGCTCGATATTCCAACTGCATTCTCTTTATGTCTTGTACACTATCGACTATATTGGACTATTCAATAGTAGAATCGAATAAATCATTTGGTAGTTTTCATTCAGGTTCCATTTTTATTCTCATTTTAAAACAATTATTTTATTCGAATTTTTCAAGTTATAGAACAACGGCATAATTTTAGCTCTACACAATCCAACTATAGGACAGGTTGTCCGACAATATTAGGGCTAAATGATATTGTGTCGATTCCCTTCCATGCGTGAACAATTAAGACCAAAGGCCAAATATGAATAGAGTTATCAAATACTACCGACACTAAACTTTGAGCATACCAAGCTACTAAAATTAAACATATTTAACTGTTTTACGAATGTAAAAAGTTTAAAATTGTAATAAGTGCTTGTGAGCAACCTATACTATAGGGTGAGCACACAAGAGAAAATATATCATCGTTTGCATATCGGCATACGCATTAGTAGCCTATATTACGATACAAAGTTGGAAAATGCTTTTAACAAAATGGAGGAAAAGTTTGAAAAAAGAACAGAGCGAGAAATGCTTTGCATTGAAAATTAAGATCAATATTATTCCCAAGTCCGCAAAACTGCACTGTAATGGTAACTAAGTAACAGTAAGTGCACTCTAATGGGTCTATTTCAGTATAGTTTTATGTTATGAAGAATGGTTTCCCTAGCAACAAGTGTCTGTGTGGGAATTCTAACTTTCAAGGTCTAATAACAATAGCTGTAAATATTACAAAAGACGCGATCGTGCAAAAAAAAATACATTACAATAATCACAACAAGAATACTTCTAAACGGGGAAAATACAACAAAATTTATAGTGGAGATAACTGTACAAATTGTTAAAAATATTTTTATCTCATTGCATTGTGGATTACAGATCCTTTATAGACACACAAATACGAGAAGAATCAAGAAGATATTAAATTTCACAATATGGAATACACCTCTGACTGAGGTTCTGGCTGATATGTATACTGCGTGTTCAGTTCAAAGTGTGTCATGGCTCGCTGTATGCCGTCATGTGGCTAGCCGATGAGCCTAGAGAATTCAATCTTCCTACACTTCCGCAGAGGTGTATAACCTAAGAGGCAGAAAAGCTGCCTAGCAAGTACGGGGTTCATTCTGAAGAGTACGTACCGATACGTACGGTAACGCCGGTAGTGGCAAGAATGTGAACTGTTTGGAAATACGTACTGTCGGGATATGGGGAGAGGGTTAAGACGATTACTTACGTATTTGTTGACATTAACTTCGACGGTCAACATGGACACGGAGCATTTGATTTGTGTTGTGGAATGTTACCGTACGCAACCGATGATAACAAATACCCTGCGTACGACTTGCCGGCGCAAAAAACAGTTCGAAAGAGGTTATGCTAGCACACAGACCGTACAGACCGCCAAGTTATACCGTACACGTTCTCAAGTTCAGATTGAAGAACGCCTTAAATAATAGGCAACTTCTCTAACATATAAGCTGAAACTCGCTTCAAATCGGTGACCCAACAAGAGTGACGTCATGACACACTTTGAAATGAACACCCTGTAGTATAGGTCAGTGATGCCAAAGCAAGTGCATTTTTCTGACCTTGACGACGTGCGCGGTCAGCAAGCGCTAAGTATGGAAAGAGGAAGAGTAGTGTATATGAATAAGCAACCTGTTGGATTAAGAAAACAGTAGTGCACAAACTTCAAACGGGACGTGAAATTTTATGTCGTTTAATATTATCTATATTGTCTGTAAAACAAAAGTACTAACACTGATTTCTTAATATTGCACTTGTGTTTTAATCTTAATAACATAATAGAGACTTAAGAAGGAATATTCACTTAAATTCCATAGTAGTATAAATTATACTGTGTTAAGTGGATGAAACACATCATTCATAAAGAAAGTGATATTCCAAAGAAAGAAATTGAGTATAACACGATAAGTTGGAATTTATATTGATGGTATCTTTAGCCTTACAAAAGTAATCGATAAACTAATCAAAACAATATTACAGTACAAAGCAAAGTTGCCTAGATACTGTATCTGTTTTAAGTGTAACTAATATTACATAACAAAACTCTTATCGCATTATGCTATTAAGGTGATATTTGTGAGCAACTTCCTATCATCAGAATATTAAATTATTTTCTCGAAATGTGCTGAAGCTATAGAGCTGACATTTTTACAACACATAGGCACGTATCTTTTGCTTATGATGTAACAGTAGTTGCTTTGTTAATTCATTTCCTTACAAACAATTTCCATGCGAATATTTTCAAAATTTTCAATACACTATCTTCAGTAATACGTATATACGGTATATTAGATTTACGAAAACATTCTGTATGGCTACTAAATAAATAGGCCTATACCTGAAAATTTCACTCTTCTATACGAAAAGTTGAGAAAATATTTCTTTTGAATAAAAAATCAAACTTGTGAAAAATGAGCATTAAAATTAAAACTTACATTCTTATAATGCACTTATACTTCTCAGACAAATCTAAAAATTAACATGGATACAGTTTTAATAAGTTCTCTTCCCTTTATGCATTGAATCAGTGCTGGCCATCCCTGAATATAGCTCGACCAAGTGGTATATACCATCTCTTTCGTCTGTCTCTTTCCTTTCCGCTGTAAAGCGCTCAGGCTCTCCTGGGCTCTAATTCGCGCGATTGCTCCTATGGGCATCAATTGACAGCCCTAGCATATGATGTATCGCTACCATTTTGGGTACAACTAGTCTATTAATACTGTGTACGGTACTTTGAAACGATGAGAGAAGTGTGAGAATATTTGATCAAGCCGGCAACGTGCAAAAAAAGGATAATGAAAGATTTCTTGTGCCATCAGCCCTGCGTGATCGTTTTAAATAATAATAATAATAATAATAATAATAATAATAATAATAATAATAATAATAATAATAATCAATTATTTGTAGCTTAGCGTCTGTCAACGGTAAGAGATGTAAATATTTCTGCCCGAACTGTTAGGAGAAAGTTAAATCCCAATTGATTGCTCATCAGAAGACCATCCACTGGATCAGAACTGGTACCAGGTTATCGAATAGCCCGCTTGCTTTTCGAACGCCAGCATATCTACTGGACAAACTAAGATTGGAGCTCAGTGTTATTCACAAATGAGTAGTATGTCAATCTACGTTTCCCAGATGGACGAGAGGGAGAATGACGGAGACCTGGGGAGTGGCATGCACAATAATTGCACATAACGCATTTAAATTGTGATATGATTGAGCACCTGTATTCCGCTCGTGTCAAGCAGGCATTATCGATCACGGATCATTTACTTACGGGGACCAGATGCATCACTGAACATCTACAAGGTCATGTAATTTCGTTTGCTTCACTTGCAGGTGATAACTTCCATCTCGTACAAGACAACGCTTGTCCAGATGTTCACAGAACTTTACTGAAGGTCAAAATTAACACCCTACAATGGCCGACACGCGATCATAGTGTTAGTAGTAGCTGCTGTAATAACAGTTTCTGTCGATAATCTGAACGCACTACGAAATGTATCCTCACGCTCAGAAATAGCAGGAAAATATAAACAGATCATTAGCGCTCCAAGACTACTGTTTGAGACAGAACACGCTAGTTTTGATTCTATTACACTTTTACTACGTCATACTACTTTTGACCAATAAAACGGTACGGAGTGACGTGTTTCAACCAATCACGGTTGCTTATTCTACAATTTTTGTCACGTTCGTAGCATTTGTTTGTTTTTATAACCTCCCTAGCATTTGTTTCTTTTTTTGCCAACATTGTACTTTCAATAATTTTACCTTTCAAAATGACTCATGTTTATTTCACCATCCTTAATTAAAACGTTTCTATCATTTATCTTGTTTATATTATTTAGATTATGTTATAGCTTCTGTTGTATGAGATTCATGGATAGTCAGGCATCAGAGATTGTTTAATATATATTGATAATTGAAGTGGAATGCAACTGTTTTAATAAAAATGAAACTGAATTAACAAGCCTTCTTGACTAGTCATCGTCCATAGTGTTCAATGAAGATTATATAGTTGGCACAACTGGTAACAAGAGAACAGCTCATCATAACACACTACTGCCATCTAGCGCAATATTTATAATTATTATTATTAATATTTTTTTTCGTTGTTGGTAACTCTATAGCATCTATTAGATGCTTTATGGTTGTGCTAACAGATGGAGTTACTTGTCAACAATGTGACGTTGAAACGTGTGTTCAGGTTACGGCCAGCGACAGTCCTGATATATTTTTATATTTGTGATGATTGGTTAATTAATATTAACCCGGCACACTCACAATCATACAAATTTCCAGACTCTAGACACCCAAGAAAAATTCACCGAGAGCCGAGCCTGGGAATCGAACCCGGGACCTCCTGATGTGGAAGCCAGCATGCTGACCAACTGACCACGGAGGCAGTCAAAGAAAGGACCCGAAGGCTTACACTGCAGCCTGAGGCTTATTCAAGACAGTTTAGTATTTTAGTAGCTCAATATTTTATTGTATTAGAGTACTTTATTTTTTAAACTTTATATACTTCCTCTAATAGTGTAATAGTCAATTAAATCCCATTGGAGTTTTGATTTTCCCTAGTTAAATCAAAACATCTAGTGAGGTTACTGTACATAAGTAAACACGGCAGGCCCAGTGGCGTAAAGTAAGAAAGAAGCTAGTCTATGCGTATTACCTTTTCTGTAGGACAGTACATTTAATTAAAGTCATATAAAAAAATTAATGAAATTGAGAGACGTGGAGTAGTCACTCCAGTCTGTGTGGGGAGGAACAGAGAAATTAAATTATTGTTTAGTATCAAATTAAGTTGGTGTCAGGAGTAAAATCTCTCTGTTCTGTTCATTCATTTCTGATTTGCGGCTTTAAAGAGGTGTTCTTTTAGTTTTCTTTGTTTACTTAACACATTTGTAACATAATTCAATGTTATTAATAATCGTATGTCTACACATAAAACTGAAATTAGATTAATTTCTTATTTGTATGGTTTACATTTTTTTGTCGTACAGATGAAGTAATACGCAGAGACTAACTCCTTTCCTACTGTCCGCCACTGGTCCTCCGTGTTTATTTATGAGAATAACCGCGGACGTGTTGTCTCAAATAGTAGGCTTGAAGAGTAAAGGGAGCTGTTTAAATTTTCCAGTCATTTCTGAGCAAGAGGGTACGTACAACACCGGAAAGCAAAGAAAACGAAAATGTGTTTCATTTAACTTCCTTGTACTGAAGGTACTTAAGTTGGGTTGTTTGCAATGTTTGTACTGTTTAGTTAAATACGTACTTTTTAAAGGCATGTTGGGTCCGATGGTATAATATAAGTAGCAAATATGTGTAAGTTTATTACAGTCAAATTACTTATCAATAGTACACGCTTTGAACCATTACAATATTACATGAAATGGTATATAAAAGTTTTTGACAAACGTTTTCGCCATAACCGTGGCATCTTCAGGTCATATTAAAAGAGAACACATTCGCCCATAAAACAGCAGCACGAGCGACCTACATTCTATAGCAAGTTTCGTTATTTTGGGAACTGCATCTGCCTGTATTTGAAGATTGTTATGCTTTTACTCTACTTCTTTGTACACTTATCAATTAGTACAGTGTTAATTACCTATTCTATGTTCTTCATTGTGTTAATTTCATGCTACATGTAAAATCGTCAAGTGATATGTACTGCCAGATAATAGATGTAATATCAGCCAAAATCTCAATCAGAGGAAATATAAGGTTATATTAGCATTATTTTATTCTATTTTGTATTTTAATTGGTAGTTACAATTTAATAGATTAGTACTAGTTTTAGTAATTGCTATAGTAGTAGTAGTAGTAGTAGTAGTAGTAGTAGTATTAGTAGTAGTAGTAATAATGGTAGTATTAGTAGTAGTAATAGTAATAGTAATACTAGTAGTAGTATTAGTAGTATAGTAGTAGTAGTAGTATTAACAGTAGTAGTAATACTAGTAGTAGTATTAGTAGTATAGTAGTAGTAGTATTAATAGTAGTAGTAATACTAGTAGTAGTATTAGTAGTATAGTAGTAGTAGTATTAATAGTAGTAGTATTAGTAGTATAGTAGTAGTAGTATTAATAGTAGTAGTAATACTAGTAGTAGTATTAGTAGTATAGTAGTAGTAGTAGTAGTAGTAGTATAGTAGTAGTAGTAGTAATACTAGTAGTAGTATTAGTAGTATAGTAGTAGTAGTAGTATTAATAGTAGTAGTAATACTAGTAGTAGTATTAGTAGTATAGTAGTAGTAGTATTACTAGTAGTAGTAATACTAGTAGTAGTATTAGTAGTATAGTAGTAGTAGTAGTATTAATAGTAGTAGTAATACTAGTAGTAGTATTAGTAGTATAGTAGCAGTATTAATAGTAGTAGTAATACTAGTAGTAGTATTAGTAGTATAGTAGTAGTAGTAGTATTAATAGTAGTAGTAATACTAGTAGTAGTATTAGTAGTATAGTAGTAGTAGTATTAATAGTAGTAGTAGTAGTAATACTAGTAGTAGTAGTAGTAGTATTAATAGTAGTAGTAATACTAGTAGTAGTATTAGTAGTATAGTAGTAGTAGTATTAATAGTAGTAGTAATACTAGTAGCAGTATTAGTAGTATAGTAGTAGTAGTATTAATAGTAGTAGTAATACTAGTAGTAGTATTAGTAGTATAGTAGTAGTAGTATTAATAGTAGTAGTAATACTAGTAGTAGTATTAGTAGTATAGTAGTAGTAGTATTAATAGTAGTAGTAATACTAGTAGTATTAGTAGTATAGTAGTAGTAGTATTAATAGTAGTAGTAATACTAGTAGTGGTTGCATGTACAGTACTGTCCTAACAATACTTGGATCATTTCTATTCGCTGATTCATAGTGGAGGAAGTTCAGCCTCGTACATTATTGTTTACCAAAGCTGTTCACCCTTACGTTTTCATATCCTCGAGCTTCAATAAACAAGTATCCAGAGCTCTGTACATTTCGTAAAGAAGAGCAGGGCACTGACATAGAATATGCACATTGTCCTCCTTTACATTCCCTGTGTTGACTCTGTCTCTCCTTCGAGAGTTCTGTATTCATTGACTGAAATACAACAAGGGTTGCCCGGCCTATTTGACAGTTTCTTGTATTTTCATTTTTATGACTTCATTAATCTTTACTAGGCAATTATATTTCAAGAGCGATGGTATAATTTACTGAATATCACATTCAATAAGGCAGGTAGGTACTTATGAAATTTAATTTCTTTAATATGACTAAATCAATTAAATTCTTTCGAAATTCGTTATTTGTACAGCAAATAGCCTAACTTCTACTTTATCACAGTACTGGCAATGTTTTTCCACTCGGACACGAAATGAAATGAGGAACTCATGCCATCATTTTAAAACCAGAATTTGTATAAAACACAATAAAGCAATGTAATGAAATGGCTACTTCCTAAGGAAATAGGGTAAAATCTGAAACTAAATGCTATCAAGTTCTTTTTCATATAGTAGACCAATCTCCTCAGTAGAATATAATAATCCCTCAGTAAGTTTTAATAATGATTTACACGTTTAGAAACCCCCTTGGTACGAAAGAATGGGGTAAAACACAAAGAAAGAAAAATATAAAGAAGGAAGAAAGACAAAAATAAAGGAATTCCTCTTTCATGCTCCCGCCTTCGCCTATTAATGTCTATGACACACGAGTGTAGAAGCGTGTAATGTCTAATCTTCTCGTCTGTATCTCTAGATTAAAAAAACTGTATGAGTAGGATTCCAAATTACAATACGAAAGCATGTGGTTATCTTGTTATGTTGTACATACTTTATAAAAGGGAACTGATTTATATAATTATGTATAAAGAAAATACGATATAATTTCACATTACATTAAAACAACCTGAAACTTGTTAACAGAGACACGAATATAATAATTAAAAATAAATAAATCAGTGACATGGTTAAAGGTACCAGGGTATGAAAAATTATTACACAGTTATTAAGTTTATGTAATTGTAATGAGCAATTGATTCTGAACAGGTTAGTATAAAGGCTGTGTATAATTTTTGTACTTTAAACTACTTTTAAAATTTTAAATGAACTCTTCCGTAAGATACTGTAATGGGAGTTGTGTTGTGAATATTTTTCCCCATTATATACCGGCATTTTAAATATAACATAAGCCTTATAATTAAAAAAAAATTAAAAGTAATAAATTTTTCCATTGGAAACCAAAGTATACTTTAAATCACCAGGTACCACAAAAATGTTACATTTCAAAATTAAAAACTAGCATGTCAGTGTGCCCCAAATGTTAAAACATAAAACATAAGCCATATAATTTTAAAAAATGAAAAGTGATAAATTTTTCCATTGGAAACAAAACTATACTTTAAATCACCAGGTACCACAAAAATGTTACATTTCAAAATTAAAAACTAGCACGTCAGTGTGCCCCGAATGTTAAAACATAAAACATAAGCCATATAATTTTAAAAAAATTAAAAGTGATAAATTTTTCCATTGGAAACAAAACTATACTTTAAATCACCAGGTACCACAAAAATGTTACATTTCAAAATTAAAAGCTAGCATATCAGTGTGCACCAAATGTTGATTTGACTCTCACCATTTCGTGATTTCATGAATACAAGTTTCATTATTTCATTGCTGAAATTTTAATTCTCTTTGTTTGGCATTGTGACATTCTATTGAACATGATTTACTTGAAACTATACAAAATAGTTTACTGTAATCGTAACCACATCACTGGTACTTTATTGAATATGTCTCTAACTTGATAAAATTATACAAATACTAGATTAAGTTTAATAAAGCTGAAGTATTATTTTTTCCAAAAACCGCGTCCCTTCAAAAGTTTCTGTATATTAGGAGTTTATTGTAAATAATTAAAGATATTTAATATTAATTTGTAGCTTTGAAGATTATTAGTTCAGAATAAAATTGCAGATATGAGGATTCGAATATGTTTTAGTTGTTATTCTAGAAACACAGACCACGTTTATCTGCATGTCTCGTCTTGTATTAGATGAATGTCCGTGACATCTTACCTAGGCAGTCACCAGTGAGGCAGACGACTAGGAGGCAAGCCACGAGAACCCAGCTTCCTCTGGTTGGGCGCATGGCGGTGTGTTCTCGATGGCTGCGTATCGACAACTGAGGGTCCGCAGAGGGAAGCAATCCTTATTTTATTACTCACACACTGGATAGCCCCCGGGGGATGGTAACAATTATGCGCAGGTGTGTAGAGGGAGGAACAACAAAAAACGCCGCAAGAAGAGGGAGGGGTAAATTCCCAAGAAGAAAGAAATGATAATGATTTCTCGATCGCTGTCGCTGAGCGGTGGGGGCTCTCGGCCCTGCCCAGCGGTCGAGCGTCCGTCAGATGTCGGATTGCATCTTTCGACGAGATTTCGCTCCGCGAGAGCATCAATCAATTAGCTGCTCCCCTTCGTCCCACCGCTCCGCGCAGCGCCGGCCAGCCGTGTCGTGGGTGTGTGGCGGGCGACACCGGAAGGAACGACAAAGGGTTGGCCTTCTGAGACATTCAGTGCTAACAGATGATTCGTCTGGTTCGTGAAAACTAGGACGTAAGGTTCAACTTGATGTGTCATGTCCAGATATTCACGACGGGGATAGTAATAACAACAGACCTACTTGCAATAGTCATAATAATAATAATAATAATAATAATAATAATAATAATAATAATAATAATTAGAGAATGGAAACAATTGCCTCATGGATATATACAACTCAATAGACATTTACAACTAGATTCATTACTTTTAGCAGACGATTTAGCTCTGGTGGCATCCTCAGAAGATGAATTACAACGTTCAATTTTTAATTTTAACAAAATTGGAATTAAATATGACTAGTTGCTTGTGCAGCAAATGCTGCAAACTAAGTTCATTAGACGTTCAAATAAACATTTTTCAGATTTATTTTCAATGAAGAATACCAGACATTCTGAAAGTTATTTGCTTCCATAATAATGAAAGATACTCTCTCTCGAGCCAATGCTGAAGAGAGCCACGCATATAAATATCTACACCACACCGCCATTAAATATATGAAAAAGACCCAACCCCACTTGATTAATAATTATAAAAATATTTGATTGTTTATAATATTATTATCTTACGTAAGTTTTATAGCATTCAGTAACATATATACTATATAGCCGCCTCTCAGTAAAATATAGAAAGCAAAATCTTATTTAAGTTATTCTCTACATCTAGGTACTTATATAACCCCAGGAAGTTTCACTTTCATATCAATATAGCAGCCGCCACTCAGTAAAATATAGAAATCAAAATCTTATTTAAGTTATTCTCTACATCTAGGTACTTATATAACCCCAGAAAGTTTCACTTTCATATCAATATAGCATTAATATGTATAATTAATGAAAAATAGTCACATCATGGCATTAACTACAATAATATTTCATTTCTAATGGTAATAATGTCCTCAAACGACCTCAAGTTTTGTAATTTTTAATATCCAATACACAGCTGTACCCAGAAAATTACACACCACAGAATCGAACCTGTAAATTATTTTTAGTAAGTTAAGTTTTTAATAACCAATTTAATTTGAGCTCTAAATATGTCAGCCACCGCCGTCTGGACGCTAGGCGAAGGGATCTAGTCGGCGGTGATGTCAGCATTCTTGCAGATCATGGCCTTCGTGTAATATTGTTTACTGTAGTGTGTGTTTTGTTTTATTCTGAAATGCAATTAGCTAGTTCTCAAAACTGACGACAGATGGATTTTGGAAAATAGGAAAATTATGTTGAAAAATTGACATTTCACTGAAAACTACATTTTTCTGAAAAACATTGAGTTCCAAGCTCCAAAATGAGGGGTCATTTATTAAAATCCGTTCAGCCGTTTTCCCGTAATTTCCATTACTAGTTCAAATTATATATAGATATGAAAATCAATAAAGAAAAAACTAAAATTATGGCCTTCTGCGGAAAATACCCTGTGCCTAGCAAAATATGTTTAGATTCAAAAATATTAGAAAGGATAAATTATTTTACATATCTCGGATACACATTATCTTTTTCCGATGAAGTAGACATTTCACAGAAAATTTCTAAATACACCAAAACAATGGGAATAATTAACATCATTATGAAACCTTCTCTAGTACAAAGGCATACTAGAATTAGTCTTTACAAGACCTTGGCGAGATCTGTACTTTGTTACGGCAGTGAGGCATGGACTTGAGGAAGAAAGACGAAAGCAGAATAACGGCCAATGAAATGAAATTTATGAGATATACAGCGGGATGTACGAAATGGGATCACGAACGCAATGAAGATGTAATGAAGAATTACAACTAGAACCTGTAATTAATCACGTAAAACATTATCAGAACAACTGGATAAATCATCTGCATTGCATGCATAGAGATAGAATCCCAAAAGTCATGCTCCACTATCGTCCAAACGGGAAGAGATCTCTCGGTCGTCCAAAGAAGCGCTGGATTGAAAATTCAACTGTGAGATCGTAACAGGTCATTTGGCCTAATACTTGAAGGGGAGAAGAACAAGAAGAAGATGATGATGATAATAATAGTAATAATAATAATAATAATAATAATAATAATAATAATGAGCCGTGATATTATGGCATATCACAATAGCATATCGACTATCACATGCCAAAGATCCAATATGACATTTTTGTAACTTTACAGGAAATGAAAAAAACCATAACAAATACACTAATTAAATTTATATGTCGAGGGCTTAGTGTAAAACTAACGTAAGTACAAAAATTGACATTTTTAGGTATTTACACCAATCGATAATAATTCATTTTTCTACTTGGTCACAAAAAATATCGTAAATCAGGTACGGAAAGTATTGTATATAAAAGGATTAGGGAAAACACGGGAATTTTACTTGAAGCAAGTAAAGAGATAGGTTTGGAAGTAAATCCCGAAAAGACTGAGTATGTGATTATGTCTCGTGACGACAATATTGTACGAAATGGAAATATAAAAATTGGAAATTTATCTTTTGAAGAGGTGGAGAAGTTCAAATATCTTGAAGCGACAGTAACAAATATAAATGATACTCGGGAGGAAATTAAACACAGAATAAATATGGAAAATGCCTGTTATTATTCGGTTGAGAAGCTTTTATCATCCAGTCTGCTGTCAAAAAATCTGAAAGTTATAATTTATAAAACAGTTACATTACCGGTTGTTCTTTATGGTTGTGAAACTTGGACTCTCACTTTGAGAGAGGAACATAGATTAAGGGTGTTTGAGAATAAGGTGCTTAGGAAAATATTTGGGGCTAAGCGGGATGAAGTTGCAGGGGAATGGAGAAAGTTACACAACACAACAGCACGCATTGTATTCTTCACCTGACATAATTAGGAACATTAAATCCAGACGTTTGAGATGGGCAGGGCATGTAGCACGTATGGGCGAATCCGGAAATGAATATAGAGTGTTAGTTGGGAGGCCGGAGGGAAAAAGACCTTTAGGGAGGCCGAGACGTAGATGGGAGGATAATATTAAAATGGATTTGAGGGAGGTGGGATATGATGATAGAGAATGGATTAATGTTGCTCAGGATAGGGACCAATGGCAGGCTTATGTGAGGGCGGCAATGAACCTCCGGGTTCCTTAAAAGCCAGTAAGTAAGTAAGTAATAATAATAATGAGCCGTGATATTATGGCATATCACAATAGCATATCGACTGTCATATGCCAAAGATCCAATATGACATTTTTGTAAATTTACAGGAAATGAAATAAAAAAAATCATAACAAATATACTAATTAAATTTACATGTCGAGGGCTTAGTGAAAAACTAACGTAAGTACAAAAATTGACATTTTTAGGTCTTTACACCAATTGATAATAATTCGTTCTTCTACTTGGTCACAAAAAATATCGTAAATCAGTTTCGAAAAGTCTTGTATATAATAAAATTGGTTCAACCATAAAAAATGATGGTGTAGTTCATATGAAATAAGCGTATTACCTGTTAAGAGCTTTTGTTGTGAATAAAACATAAATTGCATTTACGTTAGCTACACATTAAGCCCTCGATATCTGGTTAGCGATTTAAAGGAAACTTATTAAAAACGTTTCCTGCTATGTAATTTTCATTTCCATATATCTTATGTTTAATTTCCTATTCACAAATGAATTTTAGATCTGAGACGTTGGCCTTTCTGCTAAACAAACTGCCATTTTGTTTTTTTTTTATTTTTTTACTAAATGAACATTTAGGTCTATTTCATAACCTCAGAAAAGTTATCTTTGTTCTACACTGTCTTAAAAAGTTGTTTAATTGTATAATTATGTTTTTTATTACCTCCATCCAACAACTTATTGGACAAAATACAGAGTGTTAAAAAAGTGCATGGATATTTTCATCAGCCCACATATGCTGATTACGAAAATTCACAACACCATCTCTGCTGAACCCCGCTCATATCCGCAACCAAACTTTTCTTTTCAGTATTCCTTGCGACGTATCAGTATTCCATGCCAGGGTTATCAACTACGGTATGATTATCTGGTAGCCTGCTGTATTGTAGGGCAGAAAATGCATTACCATAAATGGACATCACGTTGAGCACTTCCTATGAACAAGTGTTCATGTCTCAGAAAGTATGTGTCGTGCAGGACCCATGTTTATTAGAGATTTTTTTCATGTTTTGATGCATACTATCACCTCCTAAAATATTGGATACTTTTTTTTAACACTCTGTATAAAGTTTAACTTATACAAAATTACTAGGCCAACTGGATGAGCCATCTACAAAGAATGTCACCGCACAGAATCCCAAGATCTATGCTTTGTTATCTCCCTCAAGGAAAGAGATCATTGGGACGTCCCAAGAAACGCTGGAGGGACAATTCTCCTTTGAGACAGTAACGGGCCACAAGGCCTAATACTTGGAGGGATGATGATAATAATAATAATAATAATAATAATAATAATAATAATGATGATGATGATGATGATGATGATAAAGTTTAACTTAACCTTTTATGATACTGGTGGTCATTTTGGCTGCCAAATCTCCTTTGCAGACTTCAAATGAAAAACTGTAAATTTTAAAAATAATATCATGAATGTAAACAGGCTACGTATGTTCTGTTGTTACAGAAATCCAAAACAACTTTTATACAGGCGTTTAAGTAAAGAAAAACGACAAAATTCCAACCTTTCAGCTTAATGGAATGAGTTTTACCACAATAAAGATAGGATATTAGTCGCTTTGGCTGGAATTCCTTACAATATTGGCCTCAAAATTCAAACTTATTTCCCAATTTCTGATTTAATGTCTTATAGAAAACGTTGATCCTTTCGTCAAAAGTGTTCTCGCAAAAAAGTGATATTGGCCCTTTTGCAATGTGACCGTCATTATAATGAGTCCGATAACACCTTGTCTCTAAACTAAGTCCCAATTTCAATAATATTTATAGCGCATAACCTGGGGATAAATGATGTTGAAAAGGTGACATGTGTAGGAACAGACCGTCTGGTTTTATTTTACTTTGTTTTCATTGTAGTTCCCCTAGTTGACAGCAACATGCTCATGTTATAGTTGTAATCCCCTGGTAGAGGGGCAGAGAAGGCCTGACGTCCTTATCTCTACCAGGTTAAATAAATAAATACTAAATACAATACAGCAGTGAGGTTCAACTGCGCAGAGCAATCATTTTTCGTCCTGCAATTCGACAGAGACAGTTGTGCTACTCAAGTGTAACGCTCTTTTCGAACTAAATATGAAAAGCAGACACCCGCCAGAAAGTCGATAACGTAGTGACAACACAAACTTATCATGAGTCATTGCTTCCTAACACTGTACGGTCCGTTTTTTTTTATAGAGGCAACAGTCACTGGAATATCCTATCTCGACATGGAGTTTCTGATGACTACCTGACCAGCAAAATGGAACACCTGTGCTTCCCACTGTCACAGTGAAGTTAGTGACCATCTCAGTCGCACGCTTCAGGGACGTTGGCTAGAACTAGTAGGAAACATTGACAATGCTTTCATGAAATGACCTCCGAGATCTCCTGACTTAATCCCATGCGATTTCTTTGGGGTTATAGAAAAGGCAGAGTCTATGTGCCGCCTCTTTGACGACAATTGCAGGAACTCCGAATGAGGATTGGAGGAGTTAGCTTCCGTGGCACCTGACATGTTATTCAGAGTTTGGCAGAAGTTGGATTATCGCGTCACACATATCGATTTACTCTAATGAAACAAAACCTGGGTACCTTTTGCATCATATAAGCTCCCAAACATTGCCTAAGATAAGAAAGTATTTGAATAAAGTATTATTTATTTATTTTATTTATTTATTTATTTATTTATTTATTTATTTATTTATTATTTTGCTAATAATTGTAACATAAAATATAATATATACAGAAAAACTTTAGCTCGCCCCTGAAAGAGTAGAACTCGTGCTCAGGGGCGGATTTCTGAATTGAAATTAATAATTATACAATACAATTTGTCTTATGTCTACTATGCAATTATAGTATATAAATTTAAATTTACAATTTTTCAATTTTTATAAAATCAATACATAACTTTTTAAATTTAATACTAGAACTATTAGAATTTACAAGATTAGGATATTTAAATATAAATTTGTTATATATTCTTGGGCCTAAATTACTACTATCATTAAATACTGTAACAGTGTTGGATTTTGGTTCAAACAATCTTAAAGAATTCATACCTTTTGTTTCATAACTATGAGAATACAATTCAAAATTATTTCGATTTTTATGTATGAATTTTATTAAAACAATATAATAAATTTGTCTTACGTTAAGTACATTAAAGTCTAAAAGCAAATTTTGAGATGGAAAATCAATAGGTTTATGAAGACATATTTTAATTATTTTCTTCTGTAATAAATAAAGTGGATTAAAATTGGATTTAAATGAGCTACCCCATCCTACAATTCCATACATAATTACCGATTGAAATAAAGTTAAATATATTGTGCGTAATAAATTTATTGACAAGTAATTCCTCAATAAAACAAAATAATCTACTATTTTACGTAATTTATTACAAAGATAATTAATGTGTTGGTTCCATTTTAAATGATTATATTATTGAAGTAAGATTTACTTTGGAGACACGGTGTAATATTAGGAATAAATTAAACTTTATACAGAATATTTCTCATCCGTGCTCCGGTATTTTTTGTTAAGATAATTTATACACGATTTAACATCTGTGGACATATCGCGTGTGTAGGATCTATGGGTATATCAGTAGGCCGTATTACTGTTGTTGGGTTCCTGTTTCTATTGCCGTGTGTAACTGATTGTGGATTTTGATTAATGTTTATGATATTAGTAATTGAGGTGCTGATAAATCATCCGGCATTTGTGACTGAAGGAAACCATGAAAAACCCCAGTCAAATTGGCCGGCCACGGGGTTTGAACCCGGGACCTCCCGAATATTCTCTCGGTAACTCCGTAGACTACGTTGGCAAAATACGGAGAGTGAAGAAATGCAAGCCGTTGGCAGGTGTGTTCAACTAGGCTACTCTGGGTTCAACAACATTTATAATTTTCATAATCACTTCTGCAGAAGACATTGTTCTCTGAACTCTTCAACACAGCTTAGAACAGCTGGACTTTACGTTGGAGACTAACGCAGAAGTACAAAATACCTGTCTGTATGTTGGATACCGGCAGATATTATGAGAGAAACAGCCCGAATCCCATCATGCAATTTAATACA
Organism: Periplaneta americana; assembly: GCF_040183065.1. NCBI lineage: Eukaryota > Metazoa > Arthropoda > Insecta > Blattodea > Blattidae > Periplaneta > Periplaneta americana. Next base: position 170,707,499 of record NC_091128.1, read on the forward strand.
CAGACTGATACTTGCATTCAACGTACTGTAAAATGTTCAGACGAATGTTAATCGAATAGACTAAACAAGAAACAAGTCACCACAAATTACAACACATAACAGGCCCGCTGTAACACATTAACGGAGGCAGTTCTAATCGATACTGCACTTCACTACCATCCGAAACCACTATTATGGGTTTAATATTATGTGCCACATACGAGGTACACTATTGCATGCTAGGAAGTTCGTATCGTAATCGATGTTGAACTTGGACTGCAACGCAACCGAATGCATAGCACCACGAGACGTCAGCATTTAACGAAGAACAATCCAGGAAAAAATATACGTGTTACACACTCCTGTTTGCATAATTATTTAATAATAATAATAATAATAATAATAATAATAATATTAATAATAACAAAATAATAATAATAATAATAATAATAATAATAATAATAATAATAATAACAACACTTTATTGCCAGAACAAAGATCCGGGAAAAAATAAACGTGTTACACACTCCTGTTTGCATAATTATTTAATAATAATAATAATAATAATAATAATAATAATAATAATAATACTTACTTATTTACTGACTTTTAAGGAACCCGGAGGTTCATTGCCGCCCTCACATAAGTCCGCCATAGGTCCCCATCCTGAGCAAGATCAATCCAGTCTCTATCATCGTATCCCACCTCCCTCAAATCCATTTTAATATTATCTACCCATCTACGTCTCAGCTTCCTAAAGGTCTTTTTCCCTCCGGCCTCCCAACTAACACTCTATATGCATTTCTGGATTCGCCCATACGTGCTACATGCCCTGCCCATCTCAAACGTCTGGATTTAATGTTCCTAATTATGTCAGGTGAAGAATACAATGCGTGCAGTTCTGTGTTGTGTAACTTTCTCCATTCTCCTGTAACTTCATCCCTCTTAGCCCCAAATATTTTCCTAAGCACCTTATTCTCAAACACCCTTAACCTATGTTCCTCTGTCAAAGTGAGAGTCCAAGTTTCACAACCATAAAGAACAACCGGTAATATAACTGTTTTATAAATTCTAACTTTCAGATTTTTTGACAGCAGACTGGATGATAAGAGCTTCTCAACCGAATAATAACAGGCATTTCCCATATTTATAATAATAATAATAATAATAATAATAATAATAATAATAATAATAATAATACTTTATTGCCAGAACAAAGATACATATTGATTTTTTTAATATAAGAACTCTCTAGCACCCCCAGAAAGAGTTAAGTTACATATTCGTGCTCAGGGGGCATTCCACGTAAGTTAATAACAGATGAGTTTGCTTTTTTTGGAATCATGCGTAATATTAACATTACGTAAATAATACAATAATAAAGAATAGCTCACTTTGTTCAGAACCTGAACTATTAATATAAATTAACAATATTCTTAAAACTATTCACGACTCTACACAGCTCCAAAGAATCCCACTATGTGTTGTTTATGTGAACATTCTGTGTATCATCTGTAGAGCGGGAACACTGCAAGGTGCGGGTGACATCTATACTCCTCGCTGTAATCAACTGAAATTGGTTTTAGTACGAACTTCCTCCCTATGGTACCAACACATAAACAAGAAATTAAAATAATCGACTACCTAAACTGTTACTCAATTACTGTACTCCAACCACGAGAAAGTCTCCAGGGAATAAGAGGAAGCGGGGTGATGCTGTGAATGAATGTTGATGTCATAAGATGTCATAAGGTCACACACGTGGGTACTCGTATCTCTATTGGCTAAGTCTCATAGCACAAACAATAACACTGATATACACATATTTATACTACCCTAGTTACAAAATTAGATCACGGTTAATCTCCTGATCTTTTAATCCCTCCATACAGGAAATAACATATGTAGGAGAGCGCATGATTTTTAAACTGACGTTATAACTGTAATATGATCTATCTACTTCGCTCCGATAGATGACGCAATAGTAAGCACATTCCTTTCACGGTTTATCTCCTGGTTGGAGAACAGTATACACCACGGAGAAAGAGAAATGTTTGAAGATCCGGGTTAAGACGGTTGGAAGGCATCAACTTTGAAGACGGAACAGACCAGTAATGCCGGTGAAATGAGTCCGGAGTCCAGCACCGAAAGTTACCCAGCATTTTCTCATATTGGGTTGAGGGAAAACCCCGGAAGAACCTCAACCAAGTAACTTGCCCCGACCGGGAGTCGAACCCGGGCCACCTGGTTTCGCGGCCAGACGCGCTAACCGTTACTCCACAGCTGTGGACGCAACGTCTGTTTTGTCCACCACAAATTCCATCACGATCTGGTCGGGGATGAAACCAGGCCACCTGGGTCGAAGACCAGCGCGCTAAGGTTTCAGTTGCAGATATGTGGCCGTCGTATATGCCTACTCAGCACAAATTAATATTAGAATGTTAACTTGTCAATAGGACTGCTCTTGTCTTCAACAAACCGTTCCCACGAATGTCAGACAGCAATAATAATAATAATAATAATAATAATAATAATAATAATAATAATAATAATAATAATAATTTATGATGTTTTGGGATCTTTAAGGATCTGCTAGGCTCTTTGGTTGTTTCATCCTTGAAAGTATTATGCGTCACCACTAAAAATTCACAAGTATTCGAATTACATGCTGACGTGGCGAGGATGACGTAAACCAACCACTTTAAATAATATAGGACAAATACAAGACAATATATTCATCTAATCCATTTGACAAAGAGAATCTGTTGAAAATACAACCGGTACCTGTACACTGGATTTGTAGCTAAAAGCTCTCCTAAAAACTGCTGTGTAGATAATAATTGAGGCGCTCACCGCAAAAATTGCACAACCCACAAAATTATACAAGGTGTAAGGGGTATAAGTGTCATTATTTTAACTGATGATTATTCATGTCATAAGGAACAAAAAATGTCCTTACATTTTTTTTCTAATTGCAATATTTAACTAATTATTAAAGTTTACAATATTAGACGTTTGGCAACATTGTTGGATGGGGAGGAGAGGGTTTACAGGTACAGCTCAAGCGGGTACAGACATACCGGTACAAAACACATGCTCTGTTCCAATGCAGGGGCGGACCAGGCCAACTGTTGTTTACATAAAACGCGCAGCAAATACAAACTTTCAATCTCATTAATAGAACACTATGGCAAATATCTATTTTATTTAACAATATTGCTCCATTTTTTATTGCACGTCTAAAAATAAACAATAATGGTTTACTGCACAAAATCATATGAACGTTTTTATATCTGATGCAAAATTTTGAACTCTACCGCTTCCGTAAAGCAGTATCATTTTTAAAGAAACTTATAGTTTGAAGTTTGTCATATTTTAGAACATGACACTTGGCGAAAAATCATTTCTTACAGATAAATCATTCGTTGTCTAAAAGTTCAGTTTGTTTCCGTATCAATACCAACTCGTTAAATTATATTTGAAAATTGTACAAATTGATTTATATCAGATTATCCACATATCCACCGTCGTTCAGGTCCACGATTTTCAAAACGGGGAATCCTAGTTTCTAATAATCGTTGAGAAACTGCTACAAAAGTTCACCAATTAGATAACCTTCTTTGTGGAAAACGTAGAAGGTACATCCTTCTTGCTGCACTTGAATTATGTCGACTTTCTCCATAAATTATTGTTACCATACCATGATATTCCTGAACTGTGAATGATATTGCAATTTGTTTATCGAATACCTATACTAAACTGTCATCCGCTCGGCAGAAGGCCTATAGACAGGGAGTTTATGAACTCAGATGATCTGTACACCTGTGCAGAGTACGTCAGCTGCATGAATCCTGCTGATCGTTGCCACGTCTCTCATGCTAGAATATTAACAAATTTAAGCATGCACTATTATTTAATTTCATGAAAACGTAATAGAACACACAAATATAAGCAGTATAACGCAAATAAAATAAGGGGAAAAAAAATATTTTCGATCTTTGTAACAGTGCGCGAAATGCGATACACAAAGAGGTAAAGTGGAAATACAGGGTGTAAGGGGTATAAGGCCGTCCTTTTCACAGTCGTCGGGAACGGTTTACAAGATCAAAAAATGTCCGTAAACATAGGGTAAAACTTTGTAGTTTTCCCAGAAAAAATATTTTTTTCCTTATTTTATTTGCGTTATACTGCTCATATTGTTAGTAAAATTACGAAAACATTACATCAGTAGGTATATCTAGCAAAGAGTTAATATTAGTTTAAATAAATAATTGCGGTCGTGGTGTGTACGTTGAGGTATGCAGGGTTGAAGTGAAATAACCTTGTAGATTGAAAGGGGTGATAGGATATATTAAAGGAATAGAAACCCCTATTATACATTTTGTAATTAAATGCACGGTTAATTAGAAAATTAAGTTGTAAGTTTCAGCAGTTCGGCAACATTGCCGCTACCACAGTAATTTTCCTTACATCAAGAGGTCAACGAACTCAGGTCGTCTCTGTACGCGAGCCTCCCTCTCTCTCTCTACGGCGTTGCAATCTGCTCGCATCGTTCAGTGGCTTGAAATTAGTAGTTTTTAAATTAAATTTACGCCAAAACCTTCCACGCTATTGAAATACGCCAGAGAGATAAATGATTCTTTATTACATTTTATATCGATATGGACAAAAGTCACGATCCTACTCGCAATAAAAGGTTGTTAAACATTTGGGAAAAACATTTTTCTCTGAGAAAACTATGAACTTTCCACTAATATTGTATGACACTTTTTTGTTACATACAACACTAGTTATTCGCTCTTAAAATATGCAGAATTATTGCACTTTCACTCTGAATAATCTGGTTAAAACTCCCGGGATAACTTTCAGAACGCGGTCACCTTCCTTCCCCTCTTCCTGCAACGTTCTAATCTTGTGCACACAAAATAAATTATTGGCACTGAAAAGTGCCTTCCCGTAAGCATGATGATGTGCATTCGACAAACGCAGACAAATCTGTTCTTTTTAGTATTTTAAGATCATTGTTGCCAGTGAGGCAACCACATAGGCCTTCTGAACTTTTCCCTTTATGTTACGCCTTCTCAAATGGATTGTCCTGTATAACCAAGTAACAACAATATTTGTGAATATATAGTGTTAGTCTATATTTCCAATGATATTGGGATAAAAATGGGCGATAACAATCTTTAAAAATACGAGTAAATACACGTATTACATACACAGCTGCCCACGACTTCTGTTAAAGTTGTAAGGAAGCTGCAGAAACACATATTTTGAAAACACAATTTTCTCTTTGAGGTTAATGTATGATTTCCGACATTGTGGACATCGTAGTAAGGGATTTTCATTCTTCTCTCGACGACGAAGTGTGAGTTTGCTTAGCAGCGCTCTCCAATGACCGGGCTGCACAGCAGAATGCCTGCCACCGAGTTCTGCTTTATATTCAGTGAGCAGATCCATTAGCATGATACATTCATTTAGGGGGATATTAGAGCCATGTTATACCGATGGCAAGAACATCAAGTACTGCAGTGGTGTTGAAGTCTCCTGACAGCATGGAAGAAGCTCTAGTTTCGTGAAACATTGGGGTTTTCGGCGTAGCAGTATAATTGTTTAAGATGCAACTTTCTTGTTTAATATGTCACAATTATACGTATATGCCGAAGTATTTTCCAATTGTTTTAAAACATTATTCATACTTGTGTTGTTGTAAAATTACATCTGGAGCACAAATGTTGATCCAAACGAAACAAAGTTTCTCTAATCACAGCAACAGAAATACCAAGCGAAGTCATTCAGTCATTCAGTGTTAACGCACTAGAGTAGCATTAGAAAGGTCACGCGATCAAACCTCGTGACTGGCTAATCTGGCCGAGGTATTTCGCACCCTGGATTCTAAAGTGCCGTTACTCAAAATACTTGATTTTACATAAATAATATTTTAATATTAGATGGGAGGATAATATTAAAATGGATTTCAGGGAGGTGGGATATGATGATAGAGACTGGATTAATCTTACACAGGATAGGGACCGATGGCGGGCTTATGTGAGGGCGGCAATGAACTTGCGGGTTCCTTAAAAACTATTTGTAATTAAGTAATATTTTAATATTAATCACTAATATTCCAGAGCTTTACCGCTTTCCAAATTAATTAGGATTTCTTCCTATTCATCCAGTGTTATGATTTAGATGTGTAGCTATTTATATCAGCAGCATAATGCACGACAATGCTTACAAGTACAGTTCTGGAGACTAATAAATAATGTCTGTGTTATTAAGTCACCTGGCAAAGTCATTTTTCCAAAAGTTTATTTTTAAGGGGAGATGCAGCTACAAGCTGACCACTCGCGTTTCTTATTTGTAATGTGGTTTAGCGCCAAAAATTTCTGTTAGCAAAGATATAACTGAAATAGGCCTAGTACAGCGTTTCTCAAACTTTTCTGAAGTGGGGACCACTTTTTAAAGTCAGAACAGTTCCGCGGACCACCTTACTCTTGTTCCCTTCGAAAGCAAATTTATCATTTTCATAGCATATTTTAATGCCAGTATACTTTATTTTAAAATTGAATTAAGGTTCGGTACTTTGGTCCTCTGTTATGAATTCGGGTGGTCCCTGGCTGGGTTACAGGCGCGGCGCCAGATGTGCAGGGAAAAGATGTCGAGAAATACCACGTGTATAGTGCTTTAAATTCCTCTTTTGTTGCTGATAGTAGAATGGGAAGCCGATAGACGGGTAGGTTAATAAATTTCATAAAATGTCAGCACTGCGAGAAAAAGTGAAATTCGATTGTCACGTGTCATTTTCAAACTCTGAGATTTTAAGCTATAGTGTGATACGCAATTATTTTGAATTTTATTTTTTCTTCTGTCTTTTTTGAAGGACCACAAGGACAGATCTCGAGGACCACAGGTGGTCCGCGGACCATAGTTTGAGAAACGCTGGCCTAGCATATATGTGGCATGTTCTGATAACACTGACTAATGGTGGGTGTTTTGTATCCTCAATAGTGATGGCAAAGAGATTAAGAACCCATTAGCAAAAATCACATTTCCTAAAAAACAGTCTAAAATATTAGTGTTGGGAATCTCTCCACAAACTTTTACGGCCCAGATGTTAGTCTAAATGGGTTTCAATCAAGAAGAGCCTCAGAATAGTTCTAGAAAAAAGATTGGCGAGGGACTTGGACTTGTAAAAACGATTCTTCTTCAGGATTTAGAATATTTGAGTTATCAATTTTTTCGTGTACTATAAACACTGCCTGATGTTGTTGTTTTTGTGGGTCATAAGAGGTAAAAAAAAATAATAATCTTGTATCATGCATATCAAATTTTAAGACTTGTTACCCGTAGTACCCAATTTTCAATAAAAAAGTAACATTTTCTCGAAAACTAATTGAGATAAAGTAATGAAACTTTGCACATTCTTTTATTAGCCTATTGCATAATTCAAATTTCAATGCAAAAAAAATTGTTTTTAGGTGAATATTTAAAGAGCTTTACTTTGGCAAAGCAATGATATTTTTTTTAAATACTACTACACTTTCAAAACTGAAAAAAAATTGAAGTTTCAAAATTCTGTCTACAGGGATTTGTTAGATACAATGTACAGCAACTGTGTACAAAACTTCAGAACAATATCTTTAATAGATCATGTTATATGGGTTCGTAATTAGGCTTCCTGACATGGAGGAAATAAATTAAATACCGATATATTGATATTGCAATATATTGCAAACCTAATTTCGATAAACGATATATATCGCAGAAAATATATCGATATATCGAACGATTATCGATATATCGCTATTTCGTAAGCAAATTGCATTTTTCAGGCGTACATTTGCTGTACTACAATAAAATTACTTAAATTTAATATTCCTTTTTACCATTGAAATTAACGTGGAGGCAAGGGAGCTTAAATGATATAGTGGGAAAGAGTTACGTGAACTATACGTGGTTGAGTATTTGATATTGGAACACGATTCAATTATTCTAATGTTATATAGGATTCAATCCAGGATACAGATATAATGCTCTTTTCTATCTAACAACGTAATAATTTTTAAATGTAAATAAACAGAACTTGTAATTATTTTTAAATGTAAGTAAACCGTACTTAGAATGTTACAAGTTTTAACAAACTTCACAGTTGATTTGATACAATCCTTCTATAGTAAGTTCCCATTGCAAGTTATTGTTATACTCCAACATTCCAAACAACAATGGTGATGATTATAGGGATAGAATTTTTATACATTAAAAGATATAATAAGAAAGCAGAATGTCAGCACCAGGTTGTGCACAGAAATCATAGACGTAAACAAATGTCACATCGGTATTAAATCCTTGTTTCTCTTTCCATTTCAGAATATAGAAATAAAAGTTTTGATACCCGTTTTGAGGTCAGACGGTTCCCTTTCAGGGTGGGAGTTGCTCTCCTGCCTTGGAGAACATTAATAACAATATTAAAACAGTAGTAGATAAACCTCCCGTCTGTCTCACGTTCGCACACGCTGCATTTTGAATTTGGTGCTGCATATTAAGCAGTTTGAATTCGAATTCCAGTCCAGCCAATTAGAACAAGACATTGAGTGAGGTTGCACAATTATGTAACTGTCCACCTTCAGTAGCGCCATCTCTCGGGAACTATCAGAGTTGTCTATTGTGGATTTTGTTGTTGTTGATAATGATAACAATTGCACAAAAAAAATCGATAAACTTATGAGAAAACCGATATATTATACGATATATAGAATCAAAATTTCGATATCGATATATCGCTATATCGAAACGAAAATATCGGTATTTCGTAAAAACCGATATATCGTTCCCATCTCTAGTATTGTAATTAAATATCATAATAGAGTCAGTCTTTGTAAATACTTGGACGAAATTTCAGATGGATAGCCAAAAAATTATGGAATCAGTGATTAATTACATATATCAATGCATTTGAGACTACGTCTCCCATTCATAGCTTTGATGAATAACATGTACTGTCAATGTCAGTAACTTTCTTTATGATGTCCAGTTTATAAACTTATCCTCCTCTGTCGCCGACGTTATTAAACACCACCGAGTGCGACACTTCTTGACGGTGTGGCTTAGGTTAGTGACTTGTCTCTGGACCCAAGGTTGTCAGGTTCAAACCCGACTGAGGTCGATTACAACTTTCTTCGAAGGGCGGAGCATAATGAATGTAATACTTGTAAATAACCTTACGAGAATAACTACAGATATACATGAGCATAGTTTAAGCACTACGCATTAAATATTGTTTTCGATATTAATTCAAAGTCTGTGACTGTAACAAAGTTTCCATGTAATTTAATTTCTTGCAGAATGCAATTTAATATAACACAAGCGAGCAATCTACTGCACTTACTAATTCTAATAGTGTCTTAAACTGTTGACTTAATGTACTGAATAACGTGACGGTGGGTAAATCATGCTGGAGGGCGGATAAGGGTACGTACACGATAAACGATAAACGAAACGACTTAGCGACGCTTTGGTATTATCAAAGAATCAAGTGTTCATATCGGAGCAACGAGGACGCGGGAAGCGAACATTTTGATTTATCAGTAGAAGATATTCTATGCATCCACTTAATGAGAGAAGATATATAGAAAATATCAGCTGCTAGGTTCAAGGTTAACATAACTTAAATAGGTACAAAATTGAACTCATTTCTCATCCCAAAGCTAGTATAAATTCTTTGTGTTGTGATTGGTTCTTATGATCACATAACCTATCACGAATAAATACACAACTGATCAATTTGTCACTGTCCATGATAATTAATTGCATATGCCGAAATAGTAATAAATCGATTAATATTCTGATATATTGATAACCACCGGTCATTATACAGATTAATATTATCTTAATGAGAAATCATATGAACGACAAAAGCGAAGAAAATGGAATATTTCTTTTTCGTCGCTTTTATCGTGCATCTTCGCATTTATCGTTACTCCAATATACACACCTCAATGACAATGCATGCTTCAATTCTCTCTGATATAGCATCGCTGCTTCTTTTATCGTTTATCGTCGCTCCAACGTGTACGTACCCTAAGATGGCTGGCTGGCTAGATGGATTAATTTTCGAAGGCCGGACTAATAATACGCCTGAATGTTAAAATGTATACAAAAACATGGAAAATGTATTTATTTTTTTGTCTCAGTCTCCAGTCTATGTTGAATCTTCTCCAGGATTTCAAGACGAAGTTTTACTCAGGCGAAAACGGAGAGTAAACTCCTTGTCGTAAAGTTCGGTAAAAAGTTATTTCGTTTTCTAATACATTTATGTGCTTTGTTTTCCGCGGGAGAGTCATAATTATCCACTCCTTTGATATCAACTACATAATTCATTGCCAGTTTCACCGCCATTTTTCCTAGACTTAAATTAGCTAAATGGCCAAAATCGAGTTCTTAAATCAAAGTCTTACTTTTTTTTTTTATTTAACACATGCCACATTTACAATCTGTCTACAAGAGACAATAAGTAAATATTATAAAAGAATATGACATGAGTGGAGATGTTATCCCATGACAACACTCCAAAAGAAAAATAACAATGTTTTAAATAGCTGTAGTAAAAATGAACGGAAGGTCAAGAGCATTGGTCTTTTTAAATCTTCTTATTGTTTGACTATTATCCAGCAAATTTAATGCGTGATGATTCGGATGTTGATTTAATCGGTGCAGGTATTTTTTTTACTGAATTTAGAGATTTCTTTTTTCACAGTTGAAATGTTGAGGTCACGATGAATGGCATCATTACGGACATACCATGGTGCAGTGACAATGGAACGTAAAGTTTTGGACTGATACCTCTGCAGTATTTCAATGTTTGAGTTGCTAGCAGTTCCCCACAGTTGAATGCCGTATGTCCAGATTGGTTTTAGTACGACTTTATAAACATGAAGTTTATTTTCTAATGACAGTTTTGATTTAGGTCCCAATAACCAATAGATTTTTTATGTTTTAAAATTTAATTCTTTACGTTTAGTTTCAATATCTTTACGCCATGTTAAGCGACGATCTAAATGCATACCTAAATATTTAACATCGTCTGCTTCGGGAAGTTCTTCGTTGTAAAGTGTTACAGGAGGACAGTTTTCAATTCTGGTTCCGAAAGTAACATGAACTGATTTGTTTTCACTCGCTTGTATTCTCCATTTAGTTAGCCAGTCTTCTGTTTCTTTCAATTCATTCTGCAGGTTTTCAGATGCTGTTGATGGATTTTCGTGTGAAGCAAGAATAGCAGTGTCATCAGCGAAAGTAGCCACCAATACTTTATTAGAAATTGGGAAATCAGCTGTATAAATTGTATATAGTATAGGGCCTAAGTAAAGTCTTACTTAGCGCGCTAATCTGTCCTTAAATGTGTGGTGAAATGCAAATTTGGCTAAGTCTTACTTAAACCAAGATTTAATGAAGACTTAAATTTAAGTATAGATTGTGAAACCGGCCCTTAGTCTTGCACTTTATTAAGATCCTGTAAGTATCGACTCTGACTTCTCCACAGATGATGTGCTATAAGTCACGACAGTTCTCAGTGCATGGGGATTACACGTTACGGTTGACTGAACTCGCTCCGTCGGCTACGCTTTCATAACTGAGCCTGGAAGCTTGCATATAAAACGTTTCCTCGTAGCTCTTGGACCTGAGTTACGATTTCGGCGTAGGGTGAAGCTGAGAACGGCGTTCACGGAACCGGAATCCAATCAGCGGGCACAATTCTCGGATCTCTCCGGTATCTCATTGACGCGCCCGCAGCTCGCTTTCAAATGAATGGACGATCCTCGCTGCCAAGGTCTTCTCGGAAGTTACGCACGGCGGTGGACAGTTGCGCGATGGCGTGCAATCGCGGTGTGGTGTGGGTTCGCTGATCTCCCGTCATGCCACTCAAGGGAGTCTGGCTGGAGCTCGGAATGAATATTGTATCAACACAACAGTCCAAAATATCTACGGTCTTACTAATAAAACTCTATACAAACGTTTAACTGTCTTATTCTTACACCAGGCATGTCAATTGATGCCCACAGGAGCAAGCGCGCGCTTTAGAGCCCAGGAGCTCCTGAGCGCTTTACAGCGGAAAGGAAAGAGACAGACGAAAGAGGTGGTATATGCCGCTTGGTCGAGCTATATTCAGGGATGGCCAGCACTGATTCAATACATAAAGGGAAGAGAACTTATTAAAACTGTATCCATGTTAATTATTAGATTTGCCTGAGAAGTATAAGTGCATTATAAGAATGTAAGTTTCAATTTTAATGCTCATTTTTCACAAGTTTGATTTTTTTATTCAAAACAAATATTTTCTCAACTTTTCGTATAGAAAAGTGAAATTTTCAGGTACAGGCCTATTTATTTAGTAGCCTTACAGAATGTTTTCGTAAATCTAATATACCGTATATACGTATTACTGAAGATAGTGTATTGAACATTTTGAAAATATTCGCATGGAAATTGTTTGTGAGGAAATGAATTAACAAAGCAACTACTGTTACATCATAAGCAAAAGATACGTGCCCATGTGTTGTAAAAATGTCAGCTCTATAGCTTCAGCAGATTTCAAGAAAATAATTTAATATTCTGATGATAGGAAGTTGCTCACAAATATCATCTTAAAAGCATAATGCGATAAGAGTTTTGTTATGTAATATTAGTTACACTTAAAACAGATACAGGTTACTTTGGTTTGTACTGTAATATTGTTTTGATTAGTTTATTGATTACTTTTGTAAGGCTAAAGATACCATCAATATAAATTCCAACTTATCGTCTCATACTCAACCTCTTTCTTTGGAATATCACTTTCTTTATGAATGATGTGTTTCATCCACTTAACACAGTATAATATTATACTACTATGGAATTTAAGTGAATATTCCTTCTTAACCCTCTATTATATTATTAAGATTTAAAACACAAGTGCAATATTAAGAAATCAGTGTTAGTACTTTTGTTTTACAGACAATATAGATAATATTAAAGAGAAAGAAGACATATAAAAATAACGACATAAAATTTCACGTTCCTTTTGAAGTTTGTGCACAACTGTTTTCTTAATCCAACAGGTTGCTTATTCATATACACAACCCTTCCTCTTTCCATACTTAGCGCTTGCTGCCCGCGCACGACGTCAAGGTCAGAAAAATGCGCTTGCTTTGACATCACTGCTATAGATAGCTCCGCGACTGGAGAAGCTATGGCTTGTAGATCCCTGTGTTATAGCAGGCGATATTCTCTTGTTATTCCCATAATCTCATTATTTTTCCAAAATTTGTTGTCGTACAAACAACAGTGCAGAAAGCGTTGGTGAAATGTCTATCATACGAAAATCATTTTTCCAGGTCCACAAATACTACGTACACTTCTTTATTTTTCTCTAGATATTTTTTGCCAATTGTTCGTAGCAATCCAGTTACGTCCCTAGTTTTTTTCCCTCCCTGAAACCAAATTGTTCTTCCTTCCAACTTAGAATATAAACGCCGATCCAGTATTCGCAGGAGAATCTTCGTCGAGTGCGATATAAGATGACAGTCCTGAACTCATTACATTCCTTGGCATTATTTTCTTCGGTATTGGCAGCAATACTGTGTCCGTGAAATCTTCAGACTATTTTCCTTTCTTATGTATTTTGTTGAGTAATGATATAATTTCCTTCGTCTTCAACCAACCAATTCAATGGGGATTTCATCAACTCCTGTTCCTTCCCCATTTTTCATTTCCCTAAGCGCTTGCTAAACTTCTCTTAGAACAGAATACCCTTTTTCGTCTTCTGATAAGACTGCTTCATTCATATTCTATAGCCGAGTCATCTGGACGATTCACTGTCTTTTATAGCTATCTCATGTTCATATTTCGAACATCTGTCCAGTATTTCTGGTTTGCCTGTTATTTCATTGCCGATTTCGTCTTCTATTAATCAATATTTCTTTTTTCTCTAGACCCTCTATTTCTTTAAACTTCTGTATCATCAGTCTTCGTTTCCCTTATGAGTTTCTATTCTTAGTTCATCACTGAATTAAATGGTAAAGTATTTCTCACAATACATTCATTCTCTAGATTTTTAATTATGAACGAAGATGCATGACAGTTGCTAAGATAGCTTAGGAGAGACATTAGATGGAACAGAACTTAGTACGAAAACATAAACACGTTACCATATATTTAATTACAAACTGTTTGTAATATTACATTTCTATTCAGATTCTACAGTAGTACTTTTTCGAAAAAAATTCGCTTTCAGTAATAATAATTATGGCGGTCGATTAACCGCTATGGCGCGTTTTTCCCCTCGACCAATACCACGACAGAGGGCCAAAAAATTTCCTTAATATTTTTCTCTATAAAATATTTTAAGAGTATTTTCTTGTGTTTTTGTTAAAACCAAGCTTTCACAGCATAGGTACAAAAGATCTCAGAAGGGTTTTATATATACATTTGGACCTTGTTAGCAGGCTATGGAATCGGGAGCTAAATTGTCTTTTAAGTCCAAAATATCCTCTGTTGCCTAACGTTAACCTACGGTTAATTTATTTGTCAATTTTATTCTCACTTTCAATAAATTTATTATGTCTAAATATTTAAATGCTTTCACCTTTTCGGGTTTATATTCATCTCGTATATAAAATCATGGTTGTTTGACTTATTTACTATTTTCATATATTTTGTTTTATTTTCGTTAATTTTAGACAAATATTTTGTGCAGATTTTCCCAGACTCAAAAAAGTTTCCTTAACTGATAGTAGGCTATTTGAACTGGTTGGTGAAACATTGTTCCTGCATCCCGTATCACCTTCTCCAAAGCTATATTGATTACATACATAAAATTTACACTGTCACACGTTAAAAGTGTTAAAATTGTTTAAAAAGGTATTTACCTTCGACAGACGGCCCGTTTCGACGCTATTTGTCGTCGTCTTCAGTGTCTCTTGAACCACTGCTGATTTTGGCTCTGCGATGTGCAGTTGTCGATGGTAGGGGTGGGGGTGTGTTGTTCCTATGGTGGGGGTTGGCTGTCTGTATGTTACGACATACTATGATGTCAAACAATGTGTGCGTATTGAACTGTAGTTGCGTATTAAGTATGTAATGTGGGTGTGCTATTGTATTCTTATATATTTCGTATTGTTCTAGGATATTTAACTGTAAACTTTTTGGTGTGATGTGTAAAATTTCCATATCTGTTTCTATATTATTGTAGTCATGATTATTGTCGATAATGTGATCTGCGTAATTTGATGTAATGTAAGGTTTGGTTATAGCTTTAATATGTTCGTTGTATCTTGTATGAAAGGATCTTCCTGTCTGTCCTATGTAAAAATGTGGGCAACTATTGCATTTTAATTTATAAACTCCAGTTGAATTATATATATTTGAATGTTTAGTGTGGTTATTTAAGTATTTCTGTGTTGTATTATTTGTTTTGTATGCAATTTTGTACTTTAGTTTTCTGAATGAAGTTGCGATTTTGTGGGTATTCGTATTGTGATATGTTAATGTTATGTATTTATTCTCGCGTGCTGTTTGTGTTGGTTTGGTCTGTTTTTGTTTTGCCTTTTTTATTAGTGTGTCTATTATGTTAGGGTTGTATCCATTGTCTTGTGCTATATATTTTATTGTGTTTAATTCTTCCGTGTAGTTGTCTTTGTTCATTGGTATATTAATTAATCTGTGTGTCATTGTACGGAAAGCTGCATGTTTATGTTGTATGGGATGATTTGATGAATTGTGTATATGTGTTGTGGTTGTAGTGGGTTTCCTGTATATTTTGAATTCGCGTCTGTTATTTGTTTTGGTTATGCTGATGTCTAAGAAGTTTATAGCTTGCTTATGTTCCATTTCTACTGTATATTTTAATTTGGGGTGTATTTGTTTTTAACAAAGTGTTAACGAGAACTTTAATCAATGAATAATGACTATATTGATTAGTGTACATTGCTACTGAGTCACTTTGGCTTAGGCTCTCATTTGTGAGCGTGTGTGGAACCATAACGCATTACAGTACCACATCAGCAATTATTGATTAGCAATATGTTCAGTAACTTATGCAATCGAAAATCAAGAGGATATTTATTTGAAACCAGGAAGATACAGACGAGGAAATCATGTGACCATTCTGTGAGCACGTACAAAATGCGAAGGCAAGCCCATTCAAGGTTAATAGAGAAGAGGCCAGTTATTGCACAACGTGAACACGGCTAAGTGTCTCATTGGCAAAATCATTGTCGGTCAGACTCGCAACATTGGACTTAATATAAATTATGGCAAACATTCAATGACGAGCGTAGAAGAGGGAAGTGCAGTGTTAACTGTCAGTAAATAGCAGAATCATGCGTTGACTTCGCCAGCCATCATATTATTAATATTAAATAAACACAGGGCGACAACGTTTATCATTCTAAACATTATGTTTGATTTTACCTTGAGTCTGTGCACCATCTCAGAACAGAGCGTCGGGTTTGTAGATTTATTCTATCATTGCCCTTTTAGGGGAGGGCACGGACCGGGACTGTCCTCGCACGCAGGCTGCTCGGATGGGCCGCCTCCGAACTCCCCTAAATCAGTGATGTCAAAGCAAGCGCATTTTTCTGACCTTGACGTCGTGCGCGGGCAGCAAGCGCTAAGTATGAAAAGAGGAAGGTTGTGTATATGAATAAGCAACCTGTTGGATTAAGAAAACAGTGGTGCACAAACTTCAAACGGAACGTGAAATTTTATGTCGTTATTTTTATATGGCTTCTTTCTGTTTAATATTATCTATATTGTCTGTAAAACAAAAGTACTAACACTGATTTCTTAATATTGCACTTGTGTTTTAAATCTTAATAACATAATAGAGAGTTAAGAAGGAACATTCACTTAAATTCCATAGTAGTATAATATTATACTGTATTAAGTGGATGAAACACATCATTCATAAAGCAAGTGATATTCCAAAAAAAGAGGTTGAGTATGACATGATAAGTTGGAATTTATATTGATGGTATCTTTAGCCTTACAAAAGTAATCAATAAACTAATCAAAACAATATTACAGTACAAACCAAAGTAACCTGTATCTGTTTTAAGTGTAACTAATATTACATAACAAAATTCTTATCGCATTATGCTTTTAAGGTGATATTTGTGAGCAACTTCCTATCATCAGAATATTAAATTATTTTCTCGAAATCTGCTGAAGCTATATAGAGCTGACTTTTTACAACACATGGGCACGTATCTTTTGCTTATGATGTAACAGTAGTTGCTTTGTTAAATCATTTCCTCACAAACAATTTCCATGCGAATATTTTCAAAATGTTCAATACACTATCTTCAGTAATACGTATTTACAGTATATTAGATTTACGAAACCATTCTGTAAGGCTACTAAATAAATAGGCCTATATCTGAAAATTTCACTTTTCTATACGGAAAGTTGAGAAAATATTTCATTTGAATAAAAAAATCAAACTTGTGAAAAATGAGCATTAAAATTGAAACTTACATTCTTATAATGCACTTATACTTCTCAGGCAAATCTAAAAATTAACATATAAGTTCTCGTCCCTATATCTATTGAATCAGTGCTGGCCATCCCTGAATATAGCTCGACCAAGCGGCATATACCACCTCTATCGTCTGTCTCTTTCCTTTCCGCTGCAAAGCGCTCAGGCTCTCCTGGGCTCTAAAGTGCGCGCTTGCTCCTGTGGGCATCAATTGACATGCCTGGCCTAAATGATCCCTTTACCTTTCCACGTATCCCTCAAGCCCGGTCCCACGAGTTACCGTGAGCGCAGTGGAGAGCCCACGGTGCATAGCGCTACCACGACGCCCACACATCTACGGGGCCCGCTACCGACTCTACATCGCAGCAAGTCCGAAACCTAGGAAAGAAACGGAGATGATGATGATGAAAGAGGGGAAGTGTAATTACGATGACGAAATGAATCCCAGGCACAACGCCGAACGTTATCCAACAATTCTGCTTCAATTTGTTGAGGGAAAACCTCGGAAAAACTTCAACCAGATAACTTGTCCTAACTAGGATATGAATTCGGACCCGTTCGTGGACGGATTTGTAAATCACCATGCTGTCAAATATCTTGACGAAGGTGCAGCATGGAAAGTGTAAGCTTACCTACATTACATCAAAATTAAGATGATACCGATGATGATGATGATGATGATGATGATGATGATGACAAATAACGGTTAACTGGTGGAGAGTGTTAAGGAAAATACCCCAAAAAATTAGTCGCAACCCTGTTTTATCCACCAAAAAAATTCACTTGGACTCTCCGGGAGCACGAACTTGGGATCTCAGCCTGAATTCTGCCGTTAAGGGTGCAGCCATATGCAGGGCACAATAACCGTGATGGCCGCCATTCAGAGAGCTGAGGTAACAAGTATTGCCGCCTCTGTGTTCAGACACATTCCTGCCATTGTTTCCTGTGGAGACGATCAAGGTCGAGTGCTGCTGGCGCCAGGATTCCAACCCGAGCCTTGGCCTTCATGCACAAGCGACGTCTTCGAGAGTCATGATTGCACAATGGTGGCAAACACAATGCTCTGGTTGCCTCTAAGTCCTTCTGCCGACTTGGAAACAGAAGACAGTGCAGTGTCATGAAGTAAAGACGTGATGGACCATGCCTTCAAAGAACTTATGACGTCGTCAAAGATTGGATCCGTTGGACCCTTCCGTCCGCACTATGATTGTGAACCAATTCCACAATCCATGTCCTCCTGCGGTGGCTGAACTTCAGGCGGTCCGGATTCGAGTCCCAGTCAGACTTGGAACTTTTCAATGGCCTGGGATTTTTCATTGAACAATTTCAACGACAAATCCACAGTGGCACTTGTGGCGGACAAAGTTGCAGTTGGGGTTTTTTCTCGGCGTTCTCCCGTTTACTCATACCAGACATCTACATTATTCCGGCAACATTTCTTCATCTCGTCATCATTTCATGGCATCCCCCGATCGCATGGAGGGGGCTGGCCATGAGAGGACGGGGATTGCCTGCTTGAAATCTGGTTACGAAGCGAACCTTAGTGTAGTCAGCCGGATTGGGTTGGAAATGCCCCTATCTGAAGGATTAGCACATACACACATACCACTCATTTTTTATTATGACACACATACACACCCTGACACTGAATACGCACTAATTTTCTTCCTTGACGCTAGCGCATTGCTATCGTGAAAAAATTAATGTCACAAAAAGTCATGAGATAATGCCACGTGATAATAACGTTCCAGTTCCAGAATCATCTTTAGTGGAGATGAACAACGATCGAGGAAGCAAAACTAAAGGCTCATTCACAATGAAAATTAAACATAACGTAAACGTTAATTTAAGAATATAAACGTTACGGTAAAATCAAGAAGTCATACCATCATTCATGATGGGAACATAAACATAACAGCAAAAATACTTGATAACCATGGAAACATAACAATGACGCCATTTCCTAATATTCTGTCGTATACTTCAGCGCTCCACGATTGTGTTCTGTTTGCAAATCATGTAAGCATAAGCATGAAAGTTTGGAGTTTGCAAACTTTCATGTTAACGTCTTACGGTAATGTTTATGTCAATGCTTATGTGAATCATTGTGAATGATCCCATTTGGTAGCCTGGGCGCAAACTTCTGTGTTTATGTTACGGTTATGTTTAATTTTCATTGTGAATGGGCCTTAACAGCGCCTACAAAGCCGAAAACCCGCACGACAATGTTCTATATGTCGCTTGTGACTGCTTGTGAGTGTTTAGAGAAACCGAGATTGATCACTCCCGAAGTCCCGAACGTCAAGTAGCCTTGAATCGCCACAGTTGCTTATACCTGACTGAACTTTTGTCTACTTTGGCAACTGTTATATATGTATAAACAATCAAGTAGCCTATTTGAAACATCATCTCCAGTTTTCAGTGTATAACAATCCGTTCCCCAATCTTTATTTAATTACTAGGCCTTTATAAAAACTAGGAATTTTCTTTTCATTTGTTTCAGATCAAGTCTGTAATCTCAAGTAAAACGATATTAACGTTATGTTTTATGTTTCCTAGAAATGCAAATTGATTTGAGATTTTTTCTATTTATATAACCATAGGTAATATCATATAATAGAACCAGAACATTTTGATAACTAAGATACTGAATAATTTCAAGGGAAAAATTGTTCCGGGGCCGGGTATCAATCCCGGGACTCTGGTTGAACGTACCAGCGCTCTACCACTGAGCTACCCGGGAACTCCACCCGACACCGTCTCAACTTTTCCCTTTATATCCACACAACTCGCGTGGGCTGACGAAACGCCAGAGACCCACAACGAGTGCACACAATCTCTGTGTGACTTGGAATTGTGATTTTCTGTTAACGTACACAGAAACGTATATATTATGCAAATCTAGTCGGGTGGAGTTCCCGGGTAGCTCAGTGGTAGAGCGCTGGTACGTTCAACCAGAGGTCCCGGGATCGATACCCGGCCCCGGAACAATTTTTCCCTTGAAATTATTCAAATCTGCTTTACAGGGAGCTTCACCTGAAAGACTAAATTTGCATAACTAAGATACTGTTCTGTTCTGTGTTCTCTTTCTGTCTCATTTAAACATTTATGATGTTACAATGTGCTAATGAATGACATACATTATAGCTACTAAAACCAATGGCACAGCTCATAATCCAAGTCGCTACAATGCGAACCATTTATCAGAGACGTAGTTTGAAGTGGCAGCCAATGAGAAACAGGATCGGTATTGCTGGAAGAGTGCAAAATATTTACGTCTACTTTACCAGCGTTTCCGTGGTTTTACACAGTTGCTTAGGCAAATGCCGGGTTGGAATTTTCATTGCCACGGTCCATTTTTCCTTTCCCTCTCGTATAGAAAAAGAATTTAGATTTTCATATCATATCATTCATCTTAATAATCTCATTCAACCGCCATATTCAGGTCAAGCCGCATGTCTTCATCCGCTTACGGGAGGGGCGTCCTCTCTACAACCGTTCCTGAGTTTCCAGCCTTCCTCAATATCTCTGCTAGGATCAGTGGCGTGTGGTGATAAATAATCCTGGTGGTGCACAAATATTTATTGTGATTATGATTATGATGATGATGATGATTATTATTATTATTATTATTATTATTATTATTATTATTACAGGTACTATTACATAACTATTAACATACGCTACGTAGGTATAGATTTACATAATTTTGTTAGTCAAGAAATTGCAGTTAATCAGTTTCCTAGGTAGTCCAACAATAGCAAAGTAAAGTGTTCAATTTCTATTGCAGCACACCGTAAATAATATTGTTTTCGCCATATTGCGTTTTATAACAGAGTTCACACGTTCACAAGCATTCGATACGTGTGTCGTCTCATCAGCCTTAACTGTTAAAAAGTCAGCAGCTTTCTTTATTTCTTTGAAATCTCATCATGGCATACATCAAAATTGCTTGAAGGATTTCGTTCTGTATAGTGTTTGACGTGCTCTTAAACACTGTCCCTCTTTCCAATTGTTCCTTAAGAGTGGGTCTAATTCAGAATTGAAATTGATGAGGCCAAGAAAAATACTAGCGTTTAAAGATGAATTCCGTCTTCGTGATCTCTTCAAGCCAACTCAAAGCTCCACAAAACCGCACGCACATATCTGTGCTTGGTAGCTTTATCATTGTGAAGTTCAACAATCCAATTGAATCTAATTGCGTCTATATGTTTGTTTGACCCAACACTGCTAATTTAACATTATTGTTGATGTGTGCAGCTGAAGAATCGTGCTTTTTAATTCCTTCATTCATGCGCTTCAAATCAATCATATCTGCAGAACGATAATCAAAATTATGTAGTTACTACGCAAAGTCCTAAATTCAAACAGAAAAATAAATAAAATTCATAAAAGTACTTATTTTTGTCAATAAATGTTCGCCGTCGAACAACAGGCAAGGAAAACAAAATACAGCGTATTTTATATCGCAGCCGCATATTGCATTTTTCGTAAGTCCGAATGCTGAATTTTCTAGTCACTTCTGTATTACTGTTCTTCGTCACTTATAATTTTAATTCATGTGTAGGTTTAGCCATCTTCTTTATTTTGATGTTTTCGTGTAAAGGTCTTATAGAAAATTACACATTTAACAGATTTTGCACACTATTCATTGTAGCATTTATGATGGGACGAGCTTGAGAACACATCTGAAAGTGCTCCTAACCCCTCCTACGCTCACTGTAAACCTACCTACCATGCTCCAAAGCCTGCCAGTGAAACAGTACTACTGCGCATGCTCGAATGGAGCAGTGTGCCGCAAGTGTCGAGCGGTAAACATAAGTCCCAGGCGTCAACAAGAACAGTACACATGCAGTGTTATTTTTACATAGTATTATAATAAAGAATTATGTCGCTCACATAGTCTACTGCAGCTCATTGATATACATTTAAAAACGTGTGTTATTTGAAGAGGTGGTGCACTGCTCCTGTGCTCCTTAAGAGAAATCGCCACTGGCTAGGATTAATTTCTTAAGAGCACTTTCAAGGGCGACACCTTGGAAGGACCGTTGGAATGGATCCTGTGCTGCTTGGTCACCTTGGATGTGTGAGCTTATAGCGGGGGAGGTTAGGGGGGATGAGCGGATGAGAGGTCACATGCGGCCGGTGGGCTCGTACACCCTCATCCTCATTCATTCCACACTCTTAGGGTTGCACAATAGGCCTCAGTATAGCTGGCTCGTAGCCACCGTGACCTAACCTAACCAACGTTTCAAATAGACTGTACATATTCCGAGGGACTCTTTGTCCATGTAATCAGCATGTAGCAAGAATAGAATTTAAAGCACAGAAATGACAGTGGATGTCCCTCTTTCTCTACTGCAGAAGACACTCGCTTGAAGAAAGGCCAGACAAACATCAGCTGCCGATTTACCGTCCGTGGAAGCAACTTTCACCGCCACGCAAGTAGACAGCGTGTCTGTGGGCTCTCCTTCAGCTTTCCTAGCAGATGAGTTATGCGTTCGACCAGTCCAGACGACAGATGTGGAGGAAATCTCTGCGACATTTATTATTCCTAGAAGCACAGTTAAAGCCGGCGCTTCAGCTTTGCGGGTAGAAATTATGGCGAGTACAAGTGAAATTTCACTGTGGGCAGAGACTATGTTCGGGGCAGGTTTTCGCGGAATACTACAGTTTCTTCTGTCGGCATTCCACTATCCCTGCATTAATCAACATCATTATCATAATCATCTTGGTATAACGTTCGAGTACCTTCTTTGGCACACTAAGGATAACGACAATACTTCAAATTTATATATATATATATATATAAATTTCTAAATTATAGACATCAGCTCAAAGAATTTTGAGTGACCACAAGGGTCCTCAATACAATAAACATGTACAATAATGAGATGTGATACATTAAAGAAAAAAGAAAGTTAATTGTTGAAGGCAAATATAAGTTGATTAATTGAAATAGAGATGATGATGTAATATTTGAAGAGAATCCTTGATAATATTTATAAGAATAGACATTACAGAATCAAAAGGAATGTGAAGTTCCTTAAGATAATTCCACGTGAATTTTGTGATTGAACCTCTACTGCCAAACAGCAAACCAATGACGGACCATTGTTTAAGAGGGACGTTAATCAACTGTTCGACGACAGCTTGGACCCTCATAAGCAGGCTTCGAGACTAGGACCCTATATAATAACTTTACTGTGCATGTACTATAGTTTGTTGACTCGCTGCAGGCAGTGAAAGATAGAGATGAGTTGAGGTAACAACGTTGCTATTTAGAGTAGAGTACGGTAGTATGGGGAAACAAACACACATGTACATTCTGAAAGTAAATATACATTACACAATGACAGTGTCAAAAGAATGTGAAAAGCATTTATTCTCCTGTCTTTTATAAGCATTTGTGTTTAATTATACACAGTGTTAATGGTGGAAATAAACATGTAGCAATTTTAATTTCATTTATTGTATTGGTCGTCTTTAGGGAGTGCAGTTACAGTACCGAATTGCAATGTACAAGATACATTTTCAGTGTCTCCAACGTAAATCTTTTCTGTTATCTGCCAAACACAGTTTGTACTGTGAAAAGGTGCGCTCTATGTCGCATGACGTGATAGGTGTAAAATGAAAAAAAAAAAAAAAAAACCTAACATCATTGCAGTCTCTAAGGGACAGTCCTTTATTCTCGGGTGACTCTATATCCACTAATTTGCTATTTATATAACACAATGTTCCCTATCCGTTAGCCTATTTTTACATAAAATAGATTTCCACTTCTGTTTTACACGTTCAGTAACCGGTGTACTTAGTGTCTCATTAATTCTCTGTGTGATTTCTTCAATTAATTTGAGGGCTTCCGGCATCTCTTGCTCTGACTTTCCTAACCGTGTAATAGTTTAAGACACAGTTTGAAAATAGATTTGTATGAAAACCAAATTATTCGCCAGAACCTTCAAATCCAGAACGTTTTCCTTTGCGTATTTGTTGGCATTCATTCTACAGCACCCCCATCCACTGTACGCTTTACCACTATACTCAGTACGCCGTTATGCGGATTTCCCACTGAACTGCTCTATTGGGCCCGAAGTCTCGAAGCCTACCAATACGGCATCACTCATGAGTAGAGTCCTGCGTTTGGTTACTTTGAGTTCAAATTTATTGACGTCAAGAAAGCTCTTAAACGCAACAAATCCAAAAAGACAGGTTCAGACGACATTAGCAGAGCTAGAAAGTTCGTACCAAAGCAGTAGATTCCAGTTGAGTACAGCGAGGAGTATAGATATCACCCGCGCCTCGCCCTGCTACAGATGATACACAGAATGTTCACATAAACAACGCATAGTGGCATTCTGTGGAGCTGTGTACAGTCGTGAATAGTTTGAAGAATATTGTTAGTCTATGTTAATATTTTAGGTTCTGAACAGAGTGAGTTATTCTGTTATTATTGTATTATTTACGTAATGTGAATATTAAGCATGATTCCAAAAAAGTAAAATAATCTATTATGCAAACAGAAGTGTGTAACACATTCATTTTTCCCCGATTATTCTTCGTTAAATGTTGACGTCTCGTGCTGTCATGCATTCAGTTGCGTTACAGTCCAAGTTCAACATCGGAATTACGATACGAACTTCCTAGCTGTCATTACAATAGAAACGAAAAATGTTCTTGAAAACAATTATGGGTTTAATATTATGTGCCACATACGAGATACACTATTAGATTCACAAAGTAGTGTCCACCTGATGATAGTAATAAATACTGTATTATATTTCAGATTTCCTCCAGTAACGTCTTGTGACGTAGAACGAATATTTTCAAGAGTGCAAATACTGGTTTTTTTCTGAACCTAAAAGGAACATTTATTTTGAAAAAAAAATGTTATATTTTATTTAACGACGCTCGCAACTGCAGAGGTTAAATCAGCGTCGCCGGATGTGCCGGAATTTTGTCCCGCAGGAGTTCTTTTACATGCCAGTAAATCTACTGACATAAGCCTGTCGCATTTAAGCACACTTAAGTGCCATCGACCTGGCCCGGGATCGAACCCGCAACCTTGGGCATAGAAGGCCAGCGCTATACCAACTCGCCAACTAGGTCGACTATTTCTTTTGATAAAATAAAAATATTCATTATTATTTGTTATAATGAAGCTGGAATCATAATTGTATACTTTGTTATTTTTATAT
Source organism: Periplaneta americana (assembly GCF_040183065.1). NCBI lineage: Eukaryota > Metazoa > Arthropoda > Insecta > Blattodea > Blattidae > Periplaneta > Periplaneta americana. Next base: position 170,733,185 of record NC_091128.1, read on the forward strand.
GTATCGGTAAATTAATTTAGGTTAGGCGTTACAAACTTTATAATTACAAATTACTGTTTTTACATAATTTTCTTCTTCTTCTAAGGCTGCGTACGATCCGAGCACATGTTTGGTTACCACCCGGCTGTACATGTTAGACGTTCTGCTTCACTGACACCGAAAGACGCTCTATTACTTTTCACTCGGTAGAGATATAGTCCAAGCTCACACAACTTAACAATTCTGGTACCAACTTCCCAGCTCTAGACATTAGTATCGCAATGATAAACAAACTTATTGACGTAATCTTACCAACATTGACACACATTTTCAACGCTTCGCTGACGGCATCCATTTTTCCTAAACCTTGGAAAAATGCCCTTGTGCGCCTTATACCCAAAGTTAAAACGCCGACTATCCCCAAGACTATCGATCTATTAGTATTCTACTTGCCTTGTCGAAGGCGTTAGAGAGAATAGTACACAGACAACTCGCTGACTATCTAAACAGATAAGAACTCCTGGACACATATCAGTCAGGTTTCAGGACTCGACATAGTACAGCGACTGCACTGTTGGAAGTAACGGAAGACTTCCGAAAAGCTATGGACATACGTAAAATTACAATACTGACACTATTAGACTTCAGCAAAGCGTTTGGCACTGTAAATATCGACTTACGACGAGAAAATTAGGATCACTTCAATTATCAGAAAGCGCAGTTTCTTGGTTCTCCTCTTATCTCAGCGAACGTCAGCAGTGTGTTTCCATTGGAAGTCGAACTTCCTTTTGGCGTATCGTTGATTCTGGACTCCCAGGGATCTGTCCTATCTGTCTTATCACCACTACTATTCACTATTTACGTAAATGACATCCCCTCGATTCTACAGCAATGTAAGCATCACCTTTACCCAGACGATTTACAAATTTATATCGAAACAACCCCTGACTCACTCAATGACGCAATACGCAATCTTAACGAGGACCTTGAATCAATATCTGCATGGGCTAGAAAGTTCGGTTTGATTCTCAATGCAAGAAAATCACAAGCAATCCTAGTGGGACATCAAGGTCTATTATGCAACATTACTCCTGCTCTTCCAGTCCATCTAAACGACACAGTAATCCCTTTTGCTTCCTGTGTTAAAAACCTTGGAGTTTACTTCGATACGCATTTAAACTGGAACAACCATATTACCAAATAAGTGCTTTCCATACTGCATTTCTTAAACAGCATTCGAAAATTTCTCCCGTTATCACTCAAAAAATACTATTGGAAATACTAGTAATGCCCCACTTTGATTATGATTATTATTATTATTATTATTATTATTATTATTAACTCATTTTTAATTGTGAATATTCAAAGTTCAATCCGTTCATTAAATAATCATATTATTTATTTCTAAACTCATTTCGCTTTGATAAAATATTATATATCTATTTATTTTACAAAGTGGTATTTAAATATTCAAAGATCTGTAAATAGGCAAAAAATAAAACGAGCATTGGCTTTTACTTTTTGGATGAAAAATATATTGTGAAACAAAAATGTAGGCCTATCTAAATTCTAGATGCGTTTTACTTATAGAGACAATCTTCTGTTGTTCATAGAGATAAGATAATAACTGCTTATCATTGGAGGTAGCCCAGAAGGATTCAGTATACTCTCCTATTATTATTAAATCCACATGACAGTATGTTTTGTACGTAGTAGCATTCTCATTGTTCGAGCACAAGTTTGCAGGCAGAGAACGAACACTTAAGGTAGACGCTCCCTTACCGGAACTTCATATCAATTCTTACTTTTATGTGGATAAATACTGTCAAAAACGAGTGACCTACAGAATCATAACTTTTTTTATTGGGTTATTTTACGACGCTGTATCAACATCTAGGTTATTCAGCGTCTGAATGAAATTAAGAAGATAATGCCGGTCAAATGAGTCCAGGGTCTAGCATCGAAAGTTACCCAGCATTTGCTCGCATTGGGTTGAGGGAAAACCCCGGAAAAAACCTCAACCAGGTAACTTTCCCCAACCGGGATTCGAACCCGGGCCACCTGGTTTCGCGGCCAGACGCAATGACCGTTACTCCACTGGTGTGGACGAATCATAACTGTCAATACAAATTGTAGGATAGAAAAATTAGTTTAGTATATAGCGTAAAATTTCTATTTCACTAGTAATTTAAAAAATCACTACTTGTTTTAACAAAGACAAACTAGGTGCGTCACACATTACACTGCTATGAAGATTAGTGAAAATTTAATTAGGAATTTTATGCTGAAATATGTCAATAACAAGTCAATATGATATAGAATGTCGAAAACAGAACGTTTATTTTTGTTCTATAGATCTAGCTCATGAGAAATGAAGGATCATGGAAAACTGTATCAAGCACATGCGCTTCATCTACTGACAAAAGACTACTCAAATGCAGGCATATTTGGAAGTTTTATGCGGTACATTTCGTAATGGCATCCAATTTTTCCCAGAGTGCTTTTTTTTGCAGTACCTTCTCCTGTACAACTCTTCGACCTTAAGGTTTTGATAGGTTCTGTTGAGGGCAATAGGATTTTTTGATACGTGCATGAGAAGTTTGACGAGAGATCTTCCAAGAGCGCTTCCCTCCTCTTGACTCGCGAATGTTTTGTCGATGATGTAACCGAGGGCATTTTAATCGGATCGGATCGCACCTGGTCAATTGCGACCGGACGCATTTCCACACCATGACATCAGCGGGTCAGCGCTCGCTAAATCGTTTATTCTGCGTCCACAATGAGATTAATTTCCTAACTAGAAAGCCAATTGGCTTCAGTAACAGCCAAGATAAGCATACGACCGCATATCTTGATTAAGTTGCCACCTGGAGGGAGTTTCAGGAAGTTGGAGACAAATTTGACAAAAAGTGGTTTCATTCGTCAGCAACCCTTCTGAGCAATTCTTCACAACTATTCCACCATCAGCTTAATGCAGCAAGAAGACGGGAATGCGGAAGGAGTGCTCTCATCTGCCTGTGTGATTGATATTATTGTAGGACTTATCGTTAAGCTTTCTGGTTCTCAGTTCCGAATTAACGGTTAATTGGAGAATTTCTATAAAACTCTCAACATATACGCTGATTTTGCATTTACAAACTCAATAACCTCAGTCCATTGGAATGTTCTAACTAGGGTTACTTCTTGAGACACAATCCCTTCCTTTTTTTGAGTTCATGTTTTCTATAGTATAGTCCAGTATATCTCAAACTATGGTCCGCGGACCACCTGTGTCCTCGAAGTCTGCCACTGTGGTCCTTCGAAAAAGACAGAAGAAAAAATAAAATTCAAACGAATTGCTGAAAATCTCAGAGTTTGGAAATGACACATGGCAATCGCCTTTCACTTTTTCTCCCAGTACTGACATTTTATTAAGTTTATTACCCTATCCGTCTAATGACTTCCCACTTTACTCTCAACAAAAGAGGAATTTAAAGCACAATGAATGTGGCGTTTCCCTGCACATCTGGCGCCGCGCCTGTAACCCAGCAAGGGACCACCCGAATTCATAACAGAGGACCGAACCTTTTCATGTATTTATGACTTTCTTAATAGTTTTACCGACACCCAGTCTGCACATTGAAATGGTCACGTACTATACTGTACGTCGTACACCAATAATACAACTCTGAGGTCACAATTTTAAACTTATTTTCCAAGTAAATATGACGAATTTCCATGGGTTCGTGATCACTTTCATTGCGAAATTGAAACTAACAAACTTTCATTGAGTGAAAGAGAATAGTTAATTGAACTCTCGAATGAGACCGGACTTAAAATTAAATTCCAAGCGGAAGGTACGGTTTAATTTCTGCACCTCGTCACAAGTGAAAAGAGAATATAGTGAACTGTACAATGGTGCTTTAGAGATTATAAGTCAGTTTGCTTCTACGTATCTGTGTGAGAAAGGATTTTCAACCCTAATAAAGACAAAGTAGGCTACCGAAATAGACTCGATGTATGTGGCGATCTCCGACTTAAGCTTACCAGCATACGTCCAAATATAGAACAACTGTGCAAGAATCCGCAGGCTCATCCATCTCATTAATTCGAGTACCAACATTTATTTATTTATTTATTTTTTAGTTAATAAGTTAAAGATTATCCAAACTCTAATAGCCTTGAATTATTAAAGAAACACAAGTGAATTTTCTTCTATTAACATTAGCTACAAAATATCCTACAAAAATGATAAATTTACATTCGAATAAAGCAAGAGTTAAGGCTCATTCACAATGAAAATTAAACATAACGTAAACTTTAACTTAACGTTACAGTAAAATCAAGAAGTCATACCATCATTCACGATGGGAACATAAACATAACAGCAAACATACTTGGTAACCATAGAAACATAACAACGACGTCATTTCATCATATTCTGTCGTATACTTCAGCGCTCCACGATTGTGTTCTGTTTGCAATTCACGTAAGCATAAGCATGAAAGTTTGGAGTTTGCAAACTTTCATGTTAACGTCTTACGGTAATGTTTATGTCAATGCTTATGTGAATCATTGTGAATGATCCCATTTGGTAGCCTGGGCGCAAACTTCTGTGTTATTGTTACGGTTATGTTTAATTTTCATTGTGAATGGGCCTTAAGGTGATCCGCGGAACTGTTCTGACTTAAAAAAGTGGTCCTCACTTCAAAAAAGTTTGAGAAACGCTAGTATAGTCAGTAGACATCCTCTGATTGAGGTTCTGGCTGATATGTACATCTATTATCAGGCGGTACATCTCATTTGACGATATGTGTCAGAGGAAGAACAATTGTTTGTATGCATCTGAAGTCTGACTAGTGTAATAAGTAGCTAGTCGGCAATGGAGAGGAAAAGGAACTGGCCACCCTACCCCATTATCTCCTGGTATAGTTGCCTCATAAGTGGTATCTTCTTTGTGTCGTTTGTGAGGTTCAGACCTGTCTTCGGACAATTGACTAAACAACAACATTTAGTAGAAAACTTATTGCTTTCTCTCTTGAGGCCTAAGGTATTTCTGATTTCCTTCAGTTGTGAATTCGGTTGACAAGACCACGAAATCACGTTCATTCCATTTTGTTAGTAATGCTATGTTCTCAGAGGAAGAGAGAATTCATGTTTGTAGATTAAGGAACTTAGCGACTTCGTGCATTTCCGTGTGACTACTTAAGTTCAAAAACTGATGTAGCAACTTTCATCAAAGTACTTCAATGATTTCAACAACATTTATTATTCCGTCAACAACATATTTAAAAAGTATAACATTTTTAGCTATGGTGAAGAATCGGTAGAACGGAGAAAAATTCTCTCCGGCAACAGGACTCGAACCCGGATTTCCAGCTTTACGTAGTGGCGCTGTATTTACTAAGCCACACCGGATTCAAGCTCCGATGCCGGATTGAATCCCTCTCATTTTAAGTTCTATCTACTGTGTTCCACTTTGTTGGCCTACCCTCGTGTACCGTGTTCCAGTATGTATGACAGTAGACATACTGTCTAACCACAAGTACAGAGGTTCACTCATTACGAATAACTAGGTGGCCGAGATCCGACAGAACATGGCGCCGTCTTCAATCACAAAGTGATCACTATGCTTTATCATATTACTATGATGTACCGAAGTACCCTATATATCAGGGCTGGGCATCGGGAGCGGAACCAGTCTCTAAACGGGGACACGTAATATTCATCCGTCACTGAATCAACGCTGCGCGGTGTTCGGTGGGGAAGAAAGGGGGATGAAGAGAAATCATATGGCTCCCCGTGAGAGAGTAGAATCCGCTCTTGCTGCCCAGCCCTGCTATATATGGAGTTTCAGTGCAGTAGTGAGTAGCTAGCTAACGAAGATTGTTGACGAATGGTTATCGCTTATCGACAAGCTTACCCTATTACTAGAGAAAGGGATTTGGAGTATTATAAAGAATGGTGAAACGTAGTATAGATATTCGTAGCTCAGTGACTGTCAAGCGAGCTGCGTCACGGCGCATGGAAGAGTACAGTCCACTTCATACAAACTTACACGCAACGTCTGTAAATATATTTCAGAATAAACAAATGGAATAGTTTAATGACATATAGTGACCTACATACATAATCTGCATTTCTTTTTGAACTACATGTGCTTTTCTTCGCAACGCACAAGACAACAATAAACAACATTACAAATATACATAATTAAATATCAATCTCTGCGTCCTCGCGTGTCAGTGGAAACATTGATGGCTGATAGACAGTTGTCTTCTGTATGGAACTCGCCTCTGAATATGTGTGTTTTTCTGTCAGGAGCGTGTTAAATTAAAACTTTTATTTACAATATCATGAAATATGATAATATGTACACAACGTACACTACAGTATTTAGAATGAATACTACAATATTTACAACATAGCCTAATAGAGTATCATTAAATGTTGATTCCTGCTGTGCCTTGTTATAATAAATTGTAAATATCATTTTCAAATTTTCTAAACACAACTTTGCTCTTTTGCAAGAAGGGAATTTTTTAACATGGAAAAACTCCGCTCTACATCTGCAGAGACAATTGGAGAGTACTTGAAACAAAATACGTCAATTATATTCACATGTTGAATGACGTCATTGGGACACGTGTTTGTTAGTGCATCTGAAATCCGACTGAGAATACTGTACCTATCATTTTTAATCAAAACTCTGTTCATTTTTTCACCAACACGTTTTCCTACTTCACCTTCTACTGCACTCAGTTTATTTACAATAGTCCTCATAATATTTATTTGCTCAACTAGTTCTACTCCTGACTGTATTAATCGAATAATGGCATCCGGTAAATATAAAAAATTTGACTTAATATCCATGATTTCTTTTTTGATTATTCTATCATTTAGCAGTTCCTGGCATATTTGAATCGCAGTCGAAAGACTGGACCACTTTCTTCACAGATTGGAGATGATGTGCGTAATAATAATTATTGCAAGCTTCTAACCATGACCCCCATCTCTTAAGAACTGGACATGGGGGAAGCGATAATTTAGGGAATTGTTTCCTGAATTTTGATACTCGATCTTAGCTTTTACAAATATAGTCTTTCAATTTTGTATTGTTAGTTGGTTTCACTTTCGGCATTGTACATGCACTTCACTACGCTGAATTGCAAACCTGCATGTTGAAGTTCTTATGCGACAACTGTCCCGTTCACCTGTTGTTGACGTGCAGAGACCTGCGAGTATGTCATGAAGGGGAGGACTTGGTATAAAGGGTTGTAAACAAATGGCTGTGTAGATGCCAATACTAGCTTCTACTGCTCCAAATTCCGTTCCCTACCTATTACATACGAGTTGAGGCAATGTCTTGTTCTCTAAATACAATTCTTACATTGGCTTGGCATTTCGAGGATTGGATCCGAGACGAATCCAAGATGACTTTTCCAAGCCGACAGGTAGCCATTGGTTAATATTCGTGCATCCGAAGCTGACAGACGAGCCATCATACTTCAGCCCTGACAGAACCAAGTTCCGTCCCCTGAGGAGACCTGAGAAATTCCAAGACCTGGAAACCCAAACCCTTAGAACTTACATCAGCATCGTACAGCCTATTTTTAATTATTGCAGTTTGTAGATGAAGTGAGGCGAAGGCGAAGAGTGTTGGTGGAAACGAGAGTAGACCTACTACAAGGAAACCCTTTGCAGAGTCTACTTTGTTCACCTTAAATTCCATTACGATCAGACCCCGTACTAGTTATACAGGATGTAACGAAAATAGCGGGCAAAACTTCAGGTATAGATTCTTCATAAGTAGAGAAGAAAGGAAGGTTATATGAATATGGGTCCTGAAATGCCTGGTTTCCGCTCACACATTTCAGTCTGGAAGTACGTAGACATCTTAATGCAACATCCCCTAGCCGATGGATTGGGCGAGGTAGAACAACTGCTTGACCTCCACGTTCACCAGAGCACAAACTCACTGAACTTCTATTTGTGGGGGCACTTGAAGTCGCTTGTGTATTCGATTCCTGTGAACGATTTGGAAACTCTCAGCCTGCGAATTGAGCAACACTGTCGGACAATACGTGCTACGCAGGTCCGGACGTCAATGCGACGAACTGCGGCCTGTATTCAGGCAGGAGGTGGACATTTTGAACAGTTCCTGGAAACAAATGTACAAGGACTGAAACATTAATCAACTAATACCTAAGTTTTGTAGTGCACAATGATCCTCATTGTAACCCCTACAGCGCGGCAAACACGCATTTCAGGACCCATGTTCATATCACCTTTTTTTCTTCTCTGTATATGAGGAATTCATACCTGAAGTTTTGCTCACTATTTTCTTTACACTCTGTATATAGTCGAGAATATACAAACGGAAGCCGAAAGCTTACGTTCTTTAATTAAATACTGCAGCAGTGGCGAAAATGTAGTTGTGCGCCGAGCCACTGTGTAACCTGCAACGTGCATAGCACCTATGGACACCCGAAGGGGAAGTGAAGCAACTGTCTGACTTATTAACGAATTTTCATTTTCCTTACGTCAAGCGCTTAAATAAAATTTTACGTAGTACAAGGCTACAAACTAATGTTTAGTACGTGTAACGAAGAAAGAAATGAACAATAAATGAACAATATCACAACCTAAAATTAACTGTCTTCAGAATGTCTCTGCGACAAAGTTTCAAAATCAGGAATTATGTCACTTACTGCCAGTCGTAGTTGATCACGAAGGTATTTGTCTGTCAGTCGTGATCTAAATATGGTTTTTACTATTTTCATTGTTGAAAATAATTTTTCACAAACGTAAGTTGTAGCGAACATGACTTCAACAGAGCAAGCGAAAGAACAAAGCTTCGGATATTTATTTTTTGGCAAAGATTTGAAAGTTCAACATTTGTCAAGTCCTTACATATAGCTTTCATTTGACATCACATAGTAAATCAGTGAGTTCAAATTGAAGAGCTAACCGCATTATTCGTACACCTGCTGCTGCTGCTGATGATGATGATGATGATGATAATGATGATATTATTATTATTATTATTATTATTATTATTATTATTATTATTATTATCACCTAACTTTTAATGTTTCATGAGTAACATGTGGTAGGCTATAATGCCGTTTTATGTTATACAATCGTTTTCCTCGTAATACTCGTGAACAAATCATACATTTAATATTCTCATCATATTGACGGCAAAAAAATGCGTCGTCCCATCCTACTTGGAAATTTCGTTTTTTAGAGGTACAGTACATGCCACTCGCAGGTCAGAGACAAATAGAAATGGAACGGAGTTTGACTCCAGTGAGTGAGAGGGTGGGGGTTGGGGGAGGTTAGAAGCTAGAGAAATGCATAGCTCTCACTGCGAGCCACAATGTCTCGCGAGTCGCATTCTCGCCACGGCTGAAATACTGTCCTTAACAAAACTGAATATATGAGTAAAACTTAAACAGACAATTTATGCTATTCAAAAGATATTTCTTTTTGGTCTTTTTTCGGTTGACAGAGACAAACAGAGGTGACATTTTAGAAGTCGGATATCCATTCTGGATTCGGACATCGGGCCGGCCAGGAAGCAAGTCAAGAATCGCTGAATGCTGTGGACAATATCTTCGTACATATCAGATGAGAGGATCATAAAACAGATTGTGTAGGCCTACTAAGAAATTAGAGGTGTCTGTGAAAAATATGGAGCTGGTGAGTCTTTAATTTAAGCTCTGAAGTATGAACATTTTGCAGATTCTTTGGGTCTGCGGAGCACAGTGTGCAAGCATGTCTTCGCGCACCATGCTTCAGTATGAAGTCCCTGCGTGAGGTTTGGACATAACTACTCTTCAACAAGCGCACTTACGTCCTTGTTGGCATTACAGCAGCCTACTTGTATGCCACTTTTTGCGTGGTGTAACGAGAATGGTATTGAGAGGGCGTGCGTGAATGATTCATGAATGAGTCTCCCTTGCAGCATGTCAAATCCGAAAAGTGCATGTGCAGCTGTTTTTCGGTAGTTGAACCCGAGATGCAGCGATGTCTAGACTGTGCAGTGCTGTATGAGAACTAGGCGGGCTTCGTTAAACTACAGCCTGACCCACAATAAATGACACTACTACACATTTCTGACCCTACACAGCAATGCCATTGTTCTGTGAAGCCAGACACTGGTGAAATTCAAGTTGAATTCTTAAATTTCTGAATGAGTTAAATACTAAATGAACAAATAAATAAATAGACTGTTAGGTAAATAAATAAATAAACAAATAAATAAACAAACAAATAAACAAATAAATAAATAGATGACAGGTAATAAAAGAATGAATGAATGAATGAATGAATAAATAATAAATACAGTAAATAAAATATATGCAATGTTCAGTCACTTGGCAATGAAACATTTGTCTGCTTGGGAGTTTAAGTTGGTAGGGCATCACAGACAGTTGGATCATTCCTGGAGCCTATTCCATCAATAAATTTGCAACTTCGAACATTTCACTTTTCACTTTGCATCTTCTGAAACGTGAAAAGTCTTTCTGTTCCTCCATAAATTACAAACTACTTTGTACTTATCGTTTCATCCTGCAAAGTTCTTGCATATCAGT